>NC_084810.1:1967250-2267250 GCF_963583255.1 Pyrus communis
AAAGTCGATATTAGTGGTAAAGTAAATACCTTACAAATTTATTAAAAAATCGTTAAAACTGACATGTGTTTTGTACGTGAGAAGATAAAAATGTAACTTTATTATAAACCTGTTGGATCCACACAAGATCAAATGATCAACGATCAGCATCTCAAGACACATGTTAATTTAAGTTTTTTCTAGGAGAGTCAAACATTAAGATTCCTTGTCTAACAAATATTGTAAATTAGCTTGTCTATTTTCCAATAAATTTAATCCTAAAAGTTTAAGACTTATGATGAATATAGAAAGGGGTTTATGAACAAAATATGTCGAATTCGATGTTTCTGGAAAAGTTGCTGCCATATATAATTAACAACTTGATTAAATATGTAGGCATGTTCTTGATGGAACTAGCTATAACTACAAGTTGTTCTTCCCAAGCTTAATCATAAGCAAAAAGAATAATAATTAGTAAAGCATTTTAATTAATTAAATAGTTGGAGATGAAAAATTAAAGGTGGCTCTCAATGCTTGTTGTGATGGAAATGGATATGATTCTTAATAGGAGCATAACTTGGGTCTTAATCAAATGGTTTCATCACTAAAAAGTGGAAAAACTTACACCCTTTCATGGTATCTTAGGTCTTAATATATCAAATGTGCTCTAAGAGTAATTGATCAAGCATGTAATGAATAAGATTGCCCACCAAACCACTTTAAGTTCCATCTCTTTCTTCCTTTTGAGCAAGGATGATATTTATCAATTCTTTAAGTTCAATCTCTTTCTTCCTTTTGAGCAAGGATGATATTAATCTAATTGATCTCAATTGGCAAACCAAACCCTTGAAGACAGACGTTTTTGTGGTGTCTACTTCGTAATATATTTTAACAATTCGAACTGTTTATCTTTTAGGTGGTCTTACTTCAAAGTTCATGTCTACAAAAATCTCCTGAATCTGAAACCATATGAATGTTGAATTAAGGGTTTAGGGTGTTTTTGTAGCTAGAACCGTAGTCGTCCATTTTCTTCATTTAAAATGAATACCTAAATAGTTTTAGATTTGTCTAATTTTTTGTAAGAATGATTTACGAATGATGTTAAAAAAGATAAATGATTCGGATTGTTAAACTACATGACGGAGTAACCCCCCGAAAAACATATGTAAAAAACCGTGTAAAAAAAAGTGATGCCATGAAATTCGTATATAGTCTCACTCTAATCTCCTGAATGAAATATATATTAAGCGGAGACCTCCATTGAAAATACATAAATAGGTAATGAGTTATGAAGAGCCAATGACCCAAATTAATCATTTAATCAAATATACTTAGTATTGTATTGTTAAGATCATAAAGTGACCATATTAATTAAAATATATAAAGTTTAGAATCTGCTTTACTAAAAGAGGAAACAAACACTTTTAAATAATAAGCATTGATATGAAACCAATAACTTTGATCAGTAAAGAGGAGATCCTACCACAAAATTTTCGTTATTTTTAACCATGCACGTTTAAAAGTGAAAGAAAGGTGGAGTGCATACATGTGTGAATGTGATGGGATAGAATAATATATTTTCTTATTTATAAGTTTAGAAGAAGATTGGTTACTTTCACTATCAACTTCAAGGTATACTTATAACTTCGAGCCGGAAGAACTTAAGCATGACGCCTAACTGTCAACTATTACGGATATAGATTTATGTTAGAATTTATAACTCGCGCACCAACAAGGACGACTCAAACTTTAGTAAAGGCGACACACATGACATAGATTTTACCAACTGAGTCAACCCTCATTGACAATGATAATATGTCTTTATAACCAGTGGCATAGGTGTTTTTTTTTTTTTCTTTTTTTTCAGATCGATATATGTGGTGAGTAATTTTTTCTTGACAGTATAAATTACTAGTTTTTACATATTTTCAAAATAAAATGTCAAATTATAACATATTTGAAGCAGATATTCATTGAAAAATATGGAAAGTCAGAGCACAAAATATGATGCAAAACTACAAGATCTCCGAGTGACATGGATCTTTGATTTTCCTAGATCATTTTTGGTAATTCTACGGTTACAAAACCGAGTCGCCTTAGCTTACTAGAGGCTTCACCGGAGAATCAACTCATTTATAAGTACACGTCTATCTTTGCCGTCATTCGAAAATCTTTTTTTGTAGTGGAGCATATCAAAGATTTTTTGAAAAACATACACTTTTAGAATTATGTGTATATCATTCTCACCGCATGATTGACAACAAAAACTGAAAATCTCTTGTTGCACTAAACTAACTTGCAACTTGAAAAAGGGTTTAAGATAAATAATGATAAATGTAATTTTCTATGGTGCGTACTTATCCTACCTAGAAAATTAAAAAGCATTGCACCACGTATAAATTTTGGATTCTTCAACTTGTTTGGTACACACAAAACAAAACATAAAACAAAAGGGATTTTTAATTAATTATCCTAATGGCCATGGTCGCTCATTTTTTTTATTTTTAAACCAACGATATTATTTATAGTAAGAAGTAGGACAGTAGATTATGTTTCATAATAAATTAGTAATAATATTATATGTTTCATAATAAATTAATAATAATATTATTCAAATTTATCTTTAATTAAAATCAATTTAAAATCTCTTAATTTCAAATAAAAAATAATACCAATTAAACCGTAATCTTAAATGATTAAGTTGCCCTTAGATATGACTCACTTCCCAAACTTGTCGGCCTCAGGTTGCTTCTGCAACACAACTAAGTACAGCAGCGCGCATTAGGAGCCACCCATATTAGCCAATTTCAAGCCGCCATGCCGCCAACGTCTTATATTGTTTTTATTTTCTCTTTTATTTTTCGAGTATTTGTGTTTTTCTCTTAATTTCTAATTTATTAATTTGACAATTCTTACTATGTACTTGTTTGAAAGTGTTTTAGCGAAAATATTTTTGTGTTCACTTTTATTTTTATTAAAGATTCCTTTTAAAATCATTTTCAACAAAAACGTGTCCTTAAAATACTTTTAAACGAGCTCTATTTTTTTAGATTCATGTATATTTTATAAGCGAGGCAACTCTAGTCATGACTCGTTCATGCAATAGGCTACCATTAAAAATAATAATCAAACACTAATCATAGATCATGGGACAGTAAATAAAGAACATGTTGCGAATCAAATTTGAAAATATATACGTTAATGCAAGTGTCACCGCCTTTCATGTCAAGAGAAGAAAGGTCGACTGACTAGTAATTCGTGAGAAAAACAGAAGTTACTTGACAATTAGACTAAAAAAATCAAAAGTAAAAGGGCTCATAACCCTGAGGGAATGTATATATGGAGCAAGGTGGTTTTAAGATTATTTCGAAATCTGAAAAATATATATGTGAAGATTTTTTGAGAACCTTCTGAATATTCGATAGGGTTCTTTTGCTCCCATTAAGTGTTCGACATCTACAAGTTGTGTCAATAATACTCGATAAATTCTCAATAGCACTCATCAGATTGCTTCCACATATATCAATATATGTTGACAAGTGTGCAACTTGGTTTGCCTGACGACAACAAAACCAAACGCACTTTCCGCTCTGATTTTATCTAAAAAAATTGAATCCTTAACACCCCTAGGTTCAAATCCTGAATCCGCCACTGTTATAACAATATATTTATTTGTGTCGTTTGCAAAATGTAATTGACGTGTTAATCTAGAATTGTTTGCTCAAAGCACGTTTATGGATGGAGAGGTTGATCTTGATCATGAAATTGGTCATTTTATACAAGTTACAAAAAAGGTACAAACTAGTACAATTAATGGTAAATTGGGAGAAAGTGACATTGGAAAGGACTTGCAGCAAATTCTTATGGAGATGAATAAGTAGGTGATGAAAATGAATGACGACCGTGATGTACTGTGCCAAAAAACGAAAATATTAGTACTTAGCCACGTAAAATATTAAATCCAGAGCTCAAATTAGATGAGGTCCCCCCTAAACGGCCAAACCAACCTCACATTCCTCTCCTCCTCTTACCATCAAAGCCGACGGAATTGGAAAAACCATGCACACTGGAATATCCCTAGGATTCTCTTCCTTTCCTCCTATGCGAATGTCATCCCCAGTCCCCACGGAGTCCCCATCAGCACAGGTTGGCTAGCTCTGCTTCGCGGTACAATCACAGCACGAGAGAGATAGAAGAACTTTTATGACACGATGATACTATTGTTGTGGTGTTTTATGTATGTGAAATAACGTCATGGAGAAAACACGTGAATGATCTGTTTATTGATACAATACCTTAAGTTGGATTCATATTATATCAATCACGCAAGTAAGTCATGTTATTGTAGGAGTTTTGAGACCCTTCTTGTCCCACATCGAGCAACAGTGGTTTTTCACTAGCCTTTATATAAGCTTATTCCTTCTTCTTAATAATTAGAACTTGGACTATCTGGAATGAGATTGAGGTTTGGGCCACTAATTGTGTGGATTAGGCTTGATGATTATACTATAATATTAATATAAATTAATATTAATTAATCAAGACAAGGGCCTTGGTCTGTACAAAATTTCCAGAGAGTAAACACACAAAATAATTCGCTAGAGTCCCACAAGCACACGAGACAAAATAATTCGCTAGAGTCCCACAAGCACACGAGAGTAAACACACAAAATAATTCGCTAGAGTCCCACAAGCACACGAGTGCGACGGAAATACTGTTCGAAGGACATAGCGTTTGCGCTAGCCTCTACCTTCAATTCATTCAAGTTAGTATCATTTTAATTTTTTGTTACTATAACATAATTGCATTCTATATTACAAGTATTTTTGAATAATAAAGTTTATGTATTTCGATTCTGTATTTCTGTTATTTTATTATTTCTAAATTGTTCTTCAACAGTTATAACGTGCGGTTAATAACAAACCCGTAATTAATAATAACATCACACTCATAAACTTTACCATCACACGCTTTCATATTTCCAACGCATTGTTTAAGAGCATGTTTTTTCTCACCACCCTAAAGTGAAAGTTTTTTCTCACCACCCTATGATGATGCTCACAACCTTATTTATCATCGTTGGATAAGTTTAAATTTTGAGATCTGTGTAGTAGATAGATATAAACTTCAAAATTTAAACTCATCCAATGATAATACGTAGAGCGGTAAGCATTACCACCAATTAAGGGTGGTGAACAAAAATATACCCCATTGTATAATAAGCCATAAATCTTGTCTTATTTATTGACAATGTTGACATTACAACTTCAAGTAGAAATTGGGCAGTATATTAATTAAAGAGGACTTAAAAAAACACAGGAAGACGACGACGACTTGGGTTTCTAAGATATTAAAGAGGTTGAGAGATGGGAGAAAGGGCCTTATAAAGTTGAGTTTTAATGAGTGACAGGAAGCAATGGCATAGAAAATAGCGTTGTTGGACATAAAAAGTTAAAATAATTTTTGTACACCGATGAATTCATGAGCTATTTTAGCAAAAATTGAACTTGATTGCTGGAGATGCTCTTACAGTACCAGTATGTGAAATCTTGCTCACCTAAAAACGGGATTCGATTCCTTTTCTTTGCCTATATTACTACATATTTCAGTTGGTAGCTGAAAATGTGCAGAAGGATTTACAAGGCATACTCTCTGTAGCTTGATGTTCCCAAAGTACTAGAAGGTACTTTTTTGTTCAATAATTCAAGGTTGCATTTGGAAAGGATATTGTCATTTACACACTCATTTTTATTTCTCACACATCGTTCTTAAATTTTGGCTGTTATATTGAATGAATTGACAAACCAATAGGAAAAAATTAACAAAAAGCGTGGGAGGCAAAAATGAGTGTGTAACACTATCCATCACATAATACATGTCTATATCTATGGGACTTACATAAGTGCCACTGATCGTATTAGCATAACTTTTTTACAAAAGTTAATGGCAGAGGCAATGTTAAACCATGTACTTATAATTCGTAATTCTTCAATATTATTCTTCTCACTCGAATAACACTTGTTAAATTCAATGACATTAATCAATGAATTTTTAGTATAGAGACCAATTGTAAATTATGATGAAAGTTCAAGGATAAATAAATTCCTCTAATTTTTTTTTAATACATCGATATTTTTACACTAAGGAGAGGAGAAATTCCTCTAAAATTTAAAACAATTGAACTCACTTTTATGAGAATCATTTACATCTATCGTTGATGGGAGAAGTTACTTACACCAGATATTTAGTATGGTTCGAACAGTTACACAATATCACGCGTTCTAATTTCCCGTGATATGATCCAAAACTTGTTTAAGATACCACAATAACATAACGGGGTAGATAAAACCTCTCTCCTCCTATGCGGTCCTTTAAATATAGAGATTTTGGTAGATAAAACCTCTTTCTTGAGAGAGACCCTACAACAACCAAGCCAATGTAACACTATTTACGCATTGTTATATTGGAGTTGTAAGCGACGTTAAAACATATAATTTTTTAATATTAGTTAAGGATATCGGCACAATGTTTGGTAGTGTTTTTAAAATGATTGAAAACGTTTTTGTAAAAATATTTTTAGAAAATCCTTCATAAAAACACAAGGGAATCTTGAAAAACACTCGAAGTACATCCTGGAATAGTCACATACTTCAAGTGCTTTTGAAATTCAAAAATATTTTTTTAAAAGTTTTTTTTAGTAATTTTAAAAATACTTACAAACGAGCTCTATACTTGGCGAAAAAAAAAACATAACTGTGCAAGTCTAGATGAATAATTAAAGACGCACAAGGGGTTATTATTAGCTGCTTCTCTTGCTACGGTGAACCTGAGATTGGTTACAAATTACATCTTGCAGAAAACCTACCAAAAAAAGAAAAATTACAGGAAAAAAAAGAAGAAAAAGACCAAATTCTAACTAACGACCGTTAACGACAGGGCTAACGGTGGAATCCTTGCAGGGACTAGGTGGCAGACTGCTCCTTCCACAAGCCACAAGTCGTTGCACGAAACCCTCGATTCTCTCTCCGTTTGTCTCCGTCAATAACCGCTTCCCGCCAAACGGTAACGACTCGACGCCTCTCTCCTTCAACACCGCCGCTTCCCCCTCCGATCGCTGGCCCGCAACCCCTTCGCTCCCCAATCCGAACGCCTGCAACAAACGCCGTCAATCATCCCTCATATTAAACTCTAATTAATCCAGATAAAATTAATTTAATTTCCCTTAATTATATACCTGAATTCTGACGTAATCAGCGCGGTTATAACAGAAGGCGTTCCCCATCATCTGGTCAATGGTCTCGGAAACTCCGTCGAGCACAATGTCAACCACCGACGGCGGCGAGCACTTTCCGTTACCCCGCCCCGCCTTCTCTCCGCTCAGCGGGCCGTTACCTAACGACAAAACTAGCAGGTCCTCGACGCCATTGACGGAGGGGAAGTCGCGCTTGTTGTTGAGCACGTGCGTAACAGCCGCCGCCGTCGGGTTGTTCATCACAAGACCGCCGTCCACGGCCGAGCACGAAGTCTTTCCGTCCACGGATCTCAGGCTGAACGGCTTGAACACGCCCGGAGTCGATGACGTGGCGCGGCAGACTTTCCACAGCTCGAAGTCGAAACTCGCCGACTCGGACGCGTCGGCTCGGGAGAACACGAACGGGGCGGAGCTCTTCATGTCGTAGCAGGGAACCAGGAGAGGCTTACACGTGTCCTTGAGCGTCAGAACCTTCCCGTCCTCCCTCGTCAGAAGCTCCGCCAACGCCTTCTCCATGCTCCCACCGGAAAACATCCGGCGCCGGTGGAACACTCCACCGACCCTCAATTTGAACAAGTCAGCATTCTTCTGGGAAACCGAGTTCACAGCATCTCTAGCGGTGAAGAGAGGGCGGCCGGAGCCGTCATCGGCGACGAGCATGGCGGCGAGGACGGCACCAATGCCAGTACCGGTGACGAGGTCGAAGTAATCGGCGATTTGAGCATGGGAATCTCCGGTTTTGAGTCGGATCTGATCCTCGAGGTGGATCAAGGCGGCTCCGGCGACAATGCCGGTTGTGCCTCCGCCGTCGATGCTAAGAATCCGAGTCTTCTTGGCGGTTTCGCAGTGGGAGAGCCACTTCTGCTCCAGCTTCGTGAAGATCTCTAAGGTCACCTTGCTCAGCTCCATTTTGTGATTATCTGAATGCTTTGCGAAAAGTGAGAGCGTTGTGAGTATTAGAGTGATAGTGTTCACGCTTTGTTACCGAGAAGCTTTAATGGCGGAAAATTGCTCGTCTCTTTTTCTTTCTCTCTCTTCTCGTTTTTCTCTCTCTAGAAAATGGAAAACCAAGTGGTTTTTGGGGGTAGTTGGAGAGTTAAGAGCAGAAAGTGGGAGTGGAGAGACTGGGGAGTGTGAGAGTGGGACGGCTTGTTTGGGAAGGACCTTGGTTTTATATGCGCGGGACGCAAGCCCCTTCCTTCTTGTCACGTTTCGCTTCTGTATGTTTCATTTTGGGCAAAATTCCTTGAAGTTTGAATCGCATAGTAAATTATGGAAAAGGATCTGGCGGATTCTAGGGATTCTATGATCGTGATCGTTTATCGTGCGGTCATAAATCGTTTCAAAATTTAAACTTTGAAATTAAATATAAATAGTACCTAACGAAAATTGATAGCACGATGTACGATGAACGGTCACGATCGGGATCCCTATGATCCCCATGAAAAGGATTCGGCGAGGATCCTTTTCCTAAATTTATACCTTATTTTGAATATTGCAATGCTATGCATTAACATACGAATTCGTTACAATGTTATACATCTATTAGTCAATCGTTAGAGGGGTGCATAAAAAGAGAAAAATGATACATGTCCATGGACTGAGTCAGATATTTGTACGAATTAGGGGGGGTATCCTCAAATAACATAGTCAAAAATTAAAAAGCTTAAGAATTTACTAAACAAAACACACTTATACTAATACATAAGGTTTTTCATACAACATATTACAATACCCCCTCAATGTGTTTTTATGTTTTGAAAGCGTTGCATGACAACTTCATTACATATACCATCAAATATCTCTCTTTATAAAAATAACTATGTACATTTTTCTTCTGCCAAAAAACTTAGCCCCCACTAGGCCTAAGGTGGCTCCCTCTATGTACATGTCTATTATTTTCTTTTTAACTGTTATAGGTGTGAGCAAATACAAATCGAACATGAAATCTCTATCAACGTAACAAACATACGTCATTTTTCGTCTGGATGTGCCCATGCCAATCTTTGTTATAGAAATGTCTTCAAAACGCATCACGTGTTGTAGATGTGAGCAAATTTTCATGTTTACTTGTACTAGTTCAAGATCCTAGACGACTTGGTTTAAGAATTTACGGGACTACAACTTGTCTTTGAAGAAGTAGAATATACATTTGCCTACATATTTTGTGTGTATGAACATATTTTTTTTAGAAAATGATAAAGAGAGAGGGAGAGAGAGAGAGAACATGGAAGGAGTGGAAGATTTTTGTTTTTTTTGTTTTTAATATTAGAGGTATTTTAACATTATTTATAGGTAAGATTTTAATAAAAAATAGTAAAATTTGAACCTGTGAAATTACATTATTGCCCATCATATTTTTTGTGTAATAGAAAACTAAGTAATTTTTTAATTCTCTTTTGGTTGAGAAAAAAAAATTCATTAATTAATAGAGATTTTACAAAAATCGTGTGTGATGTCCTTGCACGTGCAAATGCGCGTGTAAACTTTGGGTTACGGGAAGGCGCGAACCTCGGCTTGTTAGCCGGCTCAGCTGCCGCTCGTCAACTCTCTCTTTTTTTACTTAATTTTTTACGAGTTTTTGTTTTCTATTCAGAATATTCTGCTTAGATTGTCAAACAAATCAGATGCCAAAATGAGGAAGGAAACACCATGGAACCAACACCATGTTAATCCCCTTAATTAACTCAACTAAACACTAAACAAATCAAGCTTACTTTTTTCATGTTTTTCTTTACGTTCTTTTAAGAATCTATGATAAAATTTATCATTGCAATGTTGTTTACGAGAAATTTTTCAGCGTGCCGGCGGACGGTACATTATATGTCGTTATACAATTGGAGGGAAGCTTTTTTTTTTTTTTTTTTTTAAAGAAAAATTATCACTCCAATTGTATAATAATATGCGGCATGCCGTTCTATGTTCTAGTCACACTCAAAAACCTCTTATGGTACGAAACGAAAACAACCTGCATATCTCTTGTTGTATACTTTTTATTTTTATTTTTTTTATCTCACATTATATGATTAATCAAGTTATAAGATAGTTTTCGCTCTCACATTATTTGACAAATCACGTGATGAGAAATATATCAATGAGAGATTTTCAATGCTCAATTACACAATAAATCAAGTTATAAGATAGTTTTCACTCTCACATTATATGACAAATCACTTGATGAGAAATATATCAATGAGAGATTTTCAATGCTCAATTACACAATAAAGTCTCTCGTTTACGGGGCGGGATTGGTAGTAGGAAAGCAACAATTGATGAGCATGATAGGAGAAGGACAATTGATACTATGCAGAAATTATGACTCTTTATCTCATTGATTCACAATGTCTATGTTGTAATACACAAGTTTATGAGTGGTAGGAGTCCTAAATATTACAGTTGAGAATCTTAAAGTACAAGTAATCAAAACTCATTTACAAGAATTCATGATTGACTGACCTAACATATATATGCAATATGCATAAATAAGTTTATTAGAACAATGTGCTCTATTTATGCGCTTAAATCGAACCTTGATCCCCATTATTCATATTAGGTTAGAGTATTGCTGGAGTAAAAAATGTGTTTGGTAGACAAGCAAACAGACTTACACTCTCAGACTATCAGGAAGCTATGCATTCTTTCTCTTGCAAACGTATTAGGGTTTTCTTATTCTCTGTTAGTCTATCTCAATTTTCGACAAAAAATCTAACTTGTAACCGGTTATAAATTTCTTCACTTATTTGTCTCTTCCATGATTTGTATTTTTTTCTCTCGTCGAGTGACTCACACACCCCGATCTCTTGCCAAAAAGGCAATTAACATATAAACTACCAAGCCAAGTTAAAGTTAGCAACATTGGATACCGTTCCACTTGATCTAATGTGCTATATATTACTATAATTGCAGGTTTATTAGTCGGTTGAATCTTAACTGATGATCTGATGATACTGGTAAAAAATATTGATTAGCATAATTAAGTGATGCATTAAACTAAGCACGCTGAGTTAATTTGTACCCCAGTGTACTACTTGACGAGCTGATATTCTCTTCAAACCTCACCGCCCAAAGCCTAAAAACCAGAAGTCCGAATTGTTCAAGAGAGAGAAAAATCAGAATCTTAGATTTGAGTTAACGGAGACCGTTAAATTTAATTTGTGCCGTCTGAATTTACTAATCCTTTTATCTTGGAACAATAGAGAGGATCTCAACTCCTACTTTAAAATCACTGCTGTGAATATCTGTAAACCTGCCAAAACACAGACTGTCTCTGATCACAGGGGGTATCCATGGCAGGATACACAACCACGCAGCCAAACACACACCATTTCTTAGTGTTAAAGTCCCATCTCAATTACTATTCTGCATTCATTTCTGAATGATACAAGAAACGTTTGGTCACGACGTTCATTGAACCAGCAAAGCAAAGTGATTTCTCTCTATCATACGTAAAAAATACATCCCTCTGAATTTTGTTGGAAATTTCATAGCAATTTCAACTCCGTTTCTATCTCGTAAAATCCTTTAGTCATTTCATAGTGTGTCGAAAATTTTGAATTTAATTAATGTAAATTCTTGGTCTCGGACTCACAATGAACTAGAAAATTTGAGTCATGGATATGAGTTCAAGCCGAGTGTAATATGGTGGCATAAGTCTATTAATGTCACAACACCTATGTAAATTTAAATCAAACTTAGGCATCCTGATTCTCGTATATTAATTCAGTGTTACATGCTCTCTAAAAAAAAAAAAAAAGTAACCTTCAGTGTTACATTAAGGTGTATGAGTTTTTATTTTCATATATGGAAATCAAATTCACATAAAACATTATGAAACACCACAAAAATTATCATATTACTTTTGTAAGTTGTTATTGACACTACAAAAAGTTCATGCATTGTCCAGTGTAATTTTTCACTTTTTATGGTGTCAATAGTTCTCTTACTTTTTTTCTAAATATGCTATATTTTAAGCATGAAAATATGTAACCACCACAGGGTGGGCCAATAGTTAGAAATGAATTTCAAATCCATATTCTACATGGCACCTCTTGAGTTCGATTTTTGATGCGGGTGAATAATGCGATAGTGACTAAAGGGAGGTTAAAATATCTTTGTAGGTCATATTAGTCTCCGAAAGAGTGGACAACCGTGTCGAAGCCAAGCCACCAACTGATCTTCCTTATGTAAACGTAAGCATGAAAATGTGTAGATTTCTCATTGGACTGCCGAAAGGCCCAAAACTCCACTAAAAAAAATGGGTTACATGGACCATTCTTCAACCACAAATCATTTTTTTTAAACAATGCGTTCCACTGAAAAATGGGTTACATGGATTGGACCATTCTTCAACAACTAATCATTTTTTTCGTACCCAACAATATCACCATCATAGGCGTGAAAATTGTAACAATTACTTCTCAGTCAAGTCTTAAGGGGCTTTTAGGGCTTATCATTATGCGAGCATATAAGATAAATTTCCTATAAAGACATATTTCCTCTCTTCTCGAATGCTTTCCTTAGCTAATACTGATTGATTCACCGCATCTTCTCCATTAGGAGATTACCGCGTCTCCCCCACCTATCTAGGCGTTATCCCCATGACAAAGCATCTAGTGTTAATATGATATATATAGTAAATAAAGAAATCCACTTCACTGGACCCGATGACGAGCTAACGTTAGCCGAATTCTCTTAGCCGTTACGTTAGGGTGACTCGAGAAAGCTTGAAAGAATAAGATACGTAGAGTGTGAACCAAGGTTCATAGACGGATCAAAGTCGAATCTTGTAGATCCTAGTTCGCTTTCTAATCGCTTTCGGGACCATTCAATGGCATTAAGCTTTAGTGGCATAGAATTGGCTGCCTTTACTTCTCAGTCAAGTCTTAAGGGGCTTTTAGGGCTTATCATCATGTGAGCATGTTTGGAAAACGTATTTGGTTTGTTTGTTTTTTTGCTAAGATGTTTGGTAAGTTAATTTGTTTAGGAAGTTTCTTCTAAATTCTTATTTATTTATAGGTTCGAGTTGGGATTGAATCGTCTATTATTGTAAGATCGGTCTAAATAAACAACAGTAATGTATCTGATCGACAATATCAATATGATATTTGATACTTGGTTTATGCCGCATCAAGATTAATTGAAGACTGCCAAAGACAATATCTAATAAACCGGAACGACGTCGGTAAGATTAAGTACATAGATACTTTGGTATTGATATATGAAACAGCAGGCAAATGACTTACTAATAAACACCAAGCAAATGTTGGGGTAGGAGATATTAACACTAAAATCGAACCTAATATTTAAATGAAAAGAAAGTATTTTTCATAAATTAATCAACTTTAAAGAAAACTCCTGGTACTGTTCACTTAAAATAAAAAATAAAAATAAAAAAACCCATATTTTTATAATAAAAAGTCAATTTTAGTACTATTCACTTTATTATTTATTTTATTCTTATCATTAAAACTTAAAGTTTTCAACCAATTTTTATTAATTTTTCTTTAATATTAAGCAATGTAGGCAAGAACCGCCACGGCCATCAGAACTTGCTTGATAGGTAGCCCTTCGGATGAATGGACAGATGGAGCTCGGCCATTCTTATGTACGGTAGCTTTTTGAAGTGGGGTTTGCCACTGCCGGAAGAAAAGGACGAGGATTGAGCTTTAAAATTGGGGCTGGGTTTGGTGGTGGATGAGCCCTAGGATGGGCTGGAGTATGCCTTGTAATTGGGCCGTGGCTTGGAAAAGGGCTCGGTCTTGGGCGACGTCTTCGGGTGGGGCTTGGACCGTATCTTTGACGGGTTGGGCTCGGACCCAAGGGAGTGGCCTCGGGTTCGAAGGGATTGTGCTCGTACTTAAATGTGATGCACTAGAGCTTTGACTTAAATACGATGGACTAGGGGCTGATTTGGTATTCTGTGTTTTGAAAAAGAACTATTTATGCTGTGTTGTGATAATATGCTCAGTTTTGCTGTTTCACGTTTTCAATTTTTTTTCATCCAAAACTGTGAAAGTAAGCTGTTTTTAAGTGTTTACCTTTTTTGATATCCATCTTTTTATAAAAGCACCTCAGTATCAAACCAGTACTAAGACTTGGACTTGAGATGGATGTACTAGGGCTCAGGCTTGAGGCGCATCATGATCTTTGCTAGAGTGAAAGGTAACCGCTGGATGTTTTGTCTTTCATTTTTTGAAATGTTTTGCTTCCACTTGTATAACATCCTGCTTCTTGGCTTCGCACTTAGAAATTGTGCATGCAATTTTACAATGCGTGTTAAAGAAAACCAACTCAACAAAGCTATTACGTGAATGATGATTATTTTGTAGTGCTAAAATCACCTTCGTAAATTAAAACAAGTATAGATCAGAAAGGCTCACCAATATAGTCTCCGACAACAAAATGCTTTAGAGCGCGACCAAGCCTTGTAACTAAAACGGCCTTTGTGTCCACCCATGGGAGTTGTCAGCAATGTATTGGGCACCAAAACAGACTCCACCCAAAGCCATCGCCATAAAAAAAACCAACGAGCTCTTAGGCCAAGCCGCCATGGCCACAGAGAACTTTTGTTTCTTGAGATAAATAATAGCTAGATAATTATACGTATGGATTAAATGTTGAATGAGATTGTGAGGAGCAAATACAAGATGGGATAGAAGTTTAAAGAGTGATGCTAATTAACTTTCAAAAAGGTAATTAATTCGTTATTAGGGGGAAATATCCTTTGATTAAATTGATTGGAGCGTCAGGATCAAATCAGAGGTCTAGACTGCAATTAAATTATTACTAGGGACGTTTTTTCAATTGTGCAATGAAAAGTGCCTTGATCTATGGGATGCCAAAAAAGTTTTTATTTGCTACTTAGTATTATGGCTTAGTGGTATTCATCTTTACTTATAAATAAGAGATTATACATCCGATTCTTACCAAATGCGAGTTTGAACCACATTACTGTTAACATATTGTGTGGCTAAGCCCGCCCATTTTCCATTTAGTGTAGAATCTGTAGATAATAACGTGTGTTAAAAAAATTGTTTTTACTCATTTCATTTGTTTTTATCCTTTTACGCATAGTTAAAAAATTATTTTTTTTTGTCGAAAAAAAAATCTTTTTTATTTACTTTCCTTCAATTTGTGTGTATGCCCTACATTTGGAGCGAAGCTGCTTAGTAAAATAATAAAAACACACTTTTTTTATCTACTTGGCATTCCTATTTATCAGGATCGTTGAGTTCGTTTAATTTATTTTATCACAAAGTCAGAAATAAAAGATATGTAAAAAACTAAGAGCTCATTTGAAATTGATTTTAAAATAAATAAAAGTATTTTTGAAACCAATTCTTAATAAAAATTTAAGTGAATTTTGAAAAAACACTTTTAGTTCTTCTCTTAAAAAATATATGATGCTTCTTTTAAAAATCACTTAAAATGCTTTTAATTATTTTAAAAATACTTTCTAACGAGAACTAAAAACATTGCGTGAAAATTACATCTCTAATGCTTAATATGAAAAAAAAGGGAGTTTTAATGAAAAGCCCAAGGTACTGTTCACTTTAACAAAAAACCATATTTTTACACTAAAAAGTCAATCCTGGTACTATTCACTTTATATTTTATTTTGTCCTTATCATTAAAATTCAAAGTTTTCAAACCATTTTCATTAGTTTTTTAAATGAAGCTCCGTGGTTTGGTTACTGGTAACTATATATTCCCGCACAAGTGCAGGATATCTCCATCACGTCTTTGGATTATCTAATCCGAGAATACAAACAAATCCCAAAATTAAAATGGCGAAGGCCAAAATTCTTATCCACAACCCCGAGAAGTTCCCTCCTCCCCTCCTCAGTGTTCCTTCCTGGTCATCCTTCACAGGCTCAGACCATTTTCTACTTGTAACACAGTCACTACTTCACTGTTATCTGTCTCAGCCCCAAGCTTTACTCAGAACAAAAGCTTTCGGCTTTCATGGCGACCCACTTCTCTCCTGCAACCCCTGTCCGCTTCGTCCTCCAGCCCAAGCAAAACCCTCCCAAAACCCTCCTTTCCATTCGAGGTACGTAACCCATCAAGCAATATTTACATTCATTGCATGCTTATTACCGGTAAATTGATGATCTTTATTACTTGCTTGCAAATTTCAAAGGTATCCTTTTGGAATTCAGAACTGTAATCCTGCATAACTAATTGGGTTGAGTTTGTAATTCGGTTTTGTTTGATGGGTATTTTTGTTTTCGCATGCTAAATGCTGTAAAAGTTGAGATTTTTGCAGATTCTTTTGGTGGAGGGTCGGCGTGTAAGAAATGCCAGCCTAGAACTGTTAATGTGTGCTCATGGAGCTCGTCTGCTAACTATGTGAGGTCTCAGGATGGTGCTGCAAGGCTTTCGGGCAATGCCATTGTTGTGAAAAAGCAATTGTTCCAAAAGAGGCAAGTTTTATTTGTGCCACAGAATTAATACTCTGGCTTGTTATTGTTGTTGTTTGTAACTTTGTAAGGGACTGAAAATTGGGTTATATTGCATTTGTTGACTTATCGTGCAACAACAATATACTTAAAGTGACACGACTCTGTTATTTGACACTGCATATATGCTGATGTTATCCTAGCAATTTGATAATGCGGTGAGAACTTGGGTTGCGTGGTGCGCCACTCTAAATAATTGAATTGTGATGAGTTATTGGTTGTGTGGTGGGTTGATTTGCCTTCTAATATCTTTCTTATATCCAGAGCTGGAATTGTAAGGGCTGCTACTATCGAAGAAATAGAAGCGGAGAAGTCTTTGATAAAGAAAGATGCTGTAAGTTTGATTATGATATCGTTTCATTAAAACATGCAGTATGCAATTAGGTTGGAGAGATTTAAGGCTCTTTGGATTTTTTTGGTGGAGTAAGGACGAACAAACTTGTATTGAGTATGTTAGCTGTATTTCAGGAAGGAAGGATGGAAAGGACTCTTGAAACGGTACGATCCAATTTCAATTCTATTAGGACAGGGAGGGCAAGCCCGGCCATGCTGGATAAGATTGAGGTATGAATTAATTTAGGGGGTTGTCTAGCTACTTTTGCAGTTCATTTTTGTGCAGATTGAGAACTCGGTAGTGATATTTTTTCTCTTAGATTAGTTATAACTCAATACATTTTTAGGTTGAATACTATGGAAGCCCAGTTGGCTTGAAGACCATTGCTAATATCAGTTCTCCTGATGCAAGTTCCTTCTTGGTTCAGCCATACGACAAATCCAGGTATTTCATAAACTGAAGGTATGAAACTAGTAATGGTCATATAAGATCAGTGCGCCATGCTGCATTCACAGTCTTGGAATAGACACGTCTGCTTTGGGATAGCCACTGTTAAATCTATCCAAAATGAGTGGAGGAAGGCACATTATAAACTAATGTAAGACCCGGCTGAAAATGCTAGCTGGTGGGCGAGCGCTTCTCCGTGAGGAGGTGTTTAGGATTTTAACTGTGAAATTTACTGCCTTGTCTTTTAAATCTTTGATAACCTAAACGAAATAGGGATTCTGGTCAGCTGTAAAGAGCTTGTGTCTTCTATTGGAAGAATGCATTGGATATCAACTGATCGTGTCGATTAGTAGTCTTTTTTCTAAATGGTGCAACCCCTTTTTTCAGCTTAAAGGCTATAGAGAAGGCCATCGTTAGCTCTGATCTTGGTTTGACTCCAAATAATGATGGAGAAGTAATTCGGTTGACCCTACCTCAACTTACATCAGAGAGAAGGAAGGTGTGTTCTCATTCTTTGAGTTCATCACATAACTGACCTAAGGGCTTTTCAGCTCTTCCTATTGTATTGGCCAACGCACATGTACTGAGATGTAATAACTAGTAAGATAATTTATTGGATAGGAATTTTTTTTATACCTTGGTGATCATAAATGAAGGATACAGAAATTCTGATATATATATATATATATATAAGGATACGGAAATATTCTGTTTCTGAGGATGCAAATAATCAGTCATTTTCTTTAATATGTGCTTCCTGTTTCCTTTTTTCCAATGCAGGAATTGTCAAAAATTGTGGCAAAACAGACCGAAGAGGGAAAGGTACAGACATACCGTATCATCCTTGGCTAATAGTTGGATAAAACTCTCCTTTGCTAGTTTGTGAATAATATTTAATGTTTTGAGACTTTTGTATATGTTTAACCAAATCATACAAATTGATATACTACATAACTGATCCCCAACCCCAGTTCCCTTTCCTTTCCGTTGTTCATGGCGAGGTGTCATCATGGCACCATGTTGAAGTAAAGGCACAGAGCATATACTGCATTTTAGAAATGCCGTCTTTGATAAGCGTTAACATTTCATTCATTTAAACTTCAAAGCAGTTGATCTTGTTCTTCTGAAATACCTATTACTCAATCGTTGTAGGTGGCATTGAGGAACATAAGAAGGGATGCTCTAAAAACTCTTGAAAAACTTGAGAAGGTTTGAAGCCCAACCCCACAACTTCTCTTTCTTTCTCACTTCCCAGCATTTGCTTTTTTGTCCCCACCATTCTACTTTTACTGATTACCATCAACATTCTTTTCCTAAAGGCAAAAAAGCTCTCTGAAGATAATGTAAAGGACTTATCAAGTGATTTGCAGGTAATTTATAGGTTTTTTATCTTTCACTATTAGGTATCGCGGTTTGCCTGGTGACAAAGAAACCAACTGACTGGTTGGTTTCTTTGACATCTCTTCGGGATATATCCGGCACCCATTTCTTGTTTCATGATTGGTTAGGTTTCATTTCAAAGGTTACAGTAGAAGATATATCTTTTCTAACATTATCATTTCAAGCACCATTGGACTTCAGCAGTTTATTTTAGAACAGTTACTGAAATATACGGTGTTTACGTATTTCCTTTATGCAGAAATTGACAGATGAGTATGTGAAGAAGCTTGATGCCATATTCAAACAAAAAGAGAAGGTAATACCTCCATGTAATAATCTGCTATGTTTGCGAATATCTGCACTACCTGCAGCCTAATACTAGTACATTAATGCTGATTCTTATGTTAACCTAAGTCATTTGGTGTCATTCTCGAAGTTTAACGGAAATTACAACTGTGTTTCAGGAATTGCTGAAGGTGTAGTGATTGTCCATGTACTGATGATGTAAATGGTTGAGCTTCTATCTCGAAACCTTTTTAGGTGTTCCTCTATCCCGTGCGGGAACTTCCAGTGCTGTTTATACCTCCTCCTTAGAAAGCACCTTCTTGTGATAACCAGACATTTTGTTTCAATATTATGTGAAAAATATATGCAATGTTCATTTGCAAGGCTTTCAAATTTCACACTTCACTCGGAAGTTCAAATTAGTCTATTCACTTCCTTTATGACTTCATGAAAAGGAAGAGATACTTGTGTATGTTGAGAATGAGTCCCATATTGATGGAAGGAGGGTCATTACATGGGCTTATAAGAGGTTGGATTACTCTCCATATTGCCAATTAGTTTTACGGTGGAACCTCAATTTCTTCATGATATCAGATCAGGTTGTTCAGGGACGGAGCCAGAAATTTCCTCTAGTGGGGGCAACCGAAAATAACTAAGAAAACCTTATTATAGTATGGTTATACGCAATATGATATTAAGGATGATTTCAAATAATGACGTATCACAATTCCAATGTTACAAAAATTTCAATATAGTGGTGGAAAGTGGCAAAGTGATGAGAAAAATATAAGTACATGATGATATGGAGTATAAATAGAATGAATGTATATTAAATATTAGATACATGTATTTTCCTTAAAGATGAATCGTGTATATTATATAATTGTAGTTTGCAACTAAACAAACGAATTACTTGAGTAGGGGCATCTAACCCCAGTGAGCCTTCATTGGCTCCGTCCATGAGGTTGTTCCATGTGTGAGGCCAAACGCGCTCCATGTCACCCTGTTGTATTGTATTGTTTACGTGTTAGGCTTGATAATCCACCACACGTGAGGGGGCGTGTTGAGAATGAATTCCACATTGATGGGAGGAGCGGCCACACGCTCTCTGTGTCACTTTGTTGTGTTGTGTCGTTCACGTATTAGGCTTAAAAATCCACCACACGTGAGGGGACGTGTTAAGAATGAATTCCACATTGATGGGAATATGAACCATGCATAGACTTATAAGAGGTTGAGCTATTTGGAACCTCAATTTCTTCAATGTAAGGGCATGTTGACCACATCTTTCGTACGTCAACGCTTTCAAAGGTACAAGACCTCTATATTTTGATCTTATCCGATTTTATGCTGGAGTGAGAGTTGTCTTATTGAGATAACCTTCCGAAGTTTCCCTCCGAAGGATCTTTCATTTGAGATAACATGGCATTTGTCCCATCGTTCTGTCTTGAGAAACCACACTACTCTAGAAACCCACAAACCCAATCCTACCCTACCATCCAATACATAAAGAAGAAAAAGGAAAAGGTATTTGGTGATTTGGTCCCATCATCTAGATATTTTGCTGTACAATATACTGTTTTTTTTCTCATCACGCGAAAAATATAGACAGATAGATATACTTCCGGTGTGAATTCATGATTTGAATTTTGGGAGTGTTAACGTACAATTTTTTTAGATAGAAACAAAGCGTAAAAAAAAAAAAAAAATTTAGTTTATTTTGTGATGTGTTTTGTTGAACACTTGGCGGGCTTGTTGTCGTCAGCCAAACTATGTTGCGCACATGTCAATAAATACAACATATGCCAAAACAATTTAATGAGTGATATCAACAGAATTTGTTGAGTGCTGTCGATACAACATGTCGAGATATACTTAACATGCATTACATCAAATGCTTACTAGGCACAAAAAGGACTTGTTCTAAACGTTCGAAGAGTCCTCAGACTATCTTTACATAGATATTTTTAGGACTTTGGTCTCAATGTACATCTGCCCTACTTCCAGTTACACCGAAGAATTTGCTCCTATCATCCCATTGCGGCATTGTGCTTTTTCAAAACTTTTCGACTGACAAAGGATGATAATTCTATTAGGAAGTACGAAAATCTCCGGTTCATGACTTGTCTTGCGTTTACGATAAAAAATTACGTCAATCTTACATTCCAATTAGTAACTTAGTAATTGAAAAACCAAAAGTTAGATTGATTGCGGGGTAGTTGATTCCATACCTAATTTTCTTCTATTATTCATGACTTTTCAAACATACAATTGGAAAATCACCATTTTAGGGGCATCACCTATATGTTGATTGCTTTTTTGAGTTCAAGTGAGTCTTTTTCAGTGTGCGCATAAATGCAAAAGAAAGATAAGTTATCTTCATCATAACTCACAACCCTCTTTTCGGATATTAATCCCAAGAACTACTATTTTTGGCCCACTTCATCAACCCACACTACAAAAAGTTATTTTCTCTGTGATACGTTTTTATGACAACTAAGGGTTTCGTTTGGAAATACTTTTAAAGTAATTGAAAACACTTTTAGAAGAAATGTTTTTGGGTTCCAAAAGCACTTCAAGTGTATTTTCAGGATTTACTTGCATTTTTACTAAATTATTTTCACCAAAAACGTTTTCAGTTATTTTAAAAAACATTTTTATACGAACCCTATTATGTTGCAAATAGAGTTGATTCCAACACACCATTTTTCTCTCATGCATACCTCATAACTCATGTTTGTTTTTTATCATTAAATCAAATAAATTAAAGAAAATCAACAGACAAAAACAAATTAGGCGTGCAAAAGAGAATAGAAGGTTTGTAGAAATCATCTCCCATTTAATCATTAAAAAGACAACCAAAATGAAAGTACGGTATGTAGCCAAGTTCATTAAGCAACGTGTCTCTTCCTCTACACTTAATTTGAACCCATTTATCAATAGTTTAGATTAAATTAGATTAAACTACCGCTCGAATTAAAAAACTGATGAAAGTGATTTTGATTAAATTTATATGTGCATGCCATTAACAAATTGAAAATAATGTTGCAGTCGCATGTTTCTTTGGAAGATGAAACGCAAAATATGCATATTTTTTGCAAACAAACTTTTGAACTTTGAATATTTGTCCGGAGTTCTTCTCGATCTCAGCTGAAAAAACAAATAATGTATCCAGTCTCCTTCAACCCTAAGCCAACCGTGAGTTGATGATTTCTCCACCAAATTTTTGTTTAAAAAATCATATTTTATTGGAAACTGATCCGTGATACTACTTTTTTCATATAATTTTTAAAACATGTTTTTGTGATGCTTACTCTGTAATGTATTTTAATAATCTAACCGTTTATCTTTTATAACATCATTAATATATCATCCTTGCACAAAATTAGACAAATAAAAAATCTTTAAGATATTTATTTGTAGTAAAGAAAATAAACTAATACGGTTCTATAAAACAATTGAAAATCCTTAATACAACAGTCATATGATTTTAAATTTAAGTGATTTTTGGTAGACATAATCTTTGTGGAAAGACCTAAAAAATTAAAAATAATTCTGATAACAAGATGATAAATGAACGAACATGATGAAATAATATATGAGATCCTCACAAAAATGATCAGAATAGGATCCTATTCTCTCGCTTTGACCTCCACGACTGGTTGTGTGATTCTTATTTATTTAAGGTAAACATTTTTTAGATTTTGATTGGAAGCTGTGAGGTGCTTATTTTTAACTCATTACCTTTAACAAAAAACAATTCCTTCCACACAAAACTAAGACTTCTGTCGATCCGAACAGCTTGCACTTTGGATCTGATTATTCAAATATTGCATTATTTTATATTTCGTTTTATTAATAAAGTGCCACTTGGGTGGATGGATCATCTTGTCTTAACCTTCTAAATACAATGTTCTTTCCCACTAAATAATTTATAATAATGTTTAAGTTGTACAATAATATTAATACGTGTTAATAAATTAATGGAAGATAGTTGAAGTCAAATTACATTAAAATACCAATTAGTAAGCTAATATGATGTCAATCATATATTTTAGTGTGCTCTACAACATAATTTCATAATCTAACTTCGTTTATATATGGTGCATTGAAAATATTACGTATGTCAATAAATGTTAGTTGAGTTAGTAAAGATCGTTCTCTTTGTTAAATCAAAGCCTAGTTCGAGTCCTACTAATGATAATTCCGAACTAAGACTTATGTACTAAAACCCCTTCTCTAAGTCCTCAAAAGAAACTTGTAGCATGCCTTAATTTTGAAATGAGATAGCCTCCCCTCCCCTGAACTTATTGAAATTGAAAAAATATTACGCTCATTTATTTGTATGATCATGGTTAAAATAATATTTTTCAAATTCTCAAGACACTAGCTGCAAATTGACAGCTCGGATCCCACCAATAATCTTTGGAGACGTGCGGCTTATTATAATAATAGTAATACAAACTTATGCATGCAATTAATTACGGATTAACAAACTTTGCTTTAGCATTACCTTATTGTTATGAATTAAACAAAGCCTTGTTTCTCTTTCATTCTTTCTTATATGAAAAAAAAATCAAAACGAAATAAAATATGACTTTTCCAAGTATTGGGCAAGTGGGATGGATTCCTTTCTTTAGTTTTTATTAGAAGCATGCTTTTTGTTTTAGTACTCTTTATTTTTTTTTCTTAATTAAACAAAAGGAAGACTAAATTATTAGTTTTTCTTAGTGGTCGGGATTCTCTTTGGATCTTTCAATTTTCTGCGTTCTATGATAGGTGCTGGCTCCAACTGCCGACCCATCACTTCCACACCATCGTCTTTCGGCCTTCAGTTGCTCACAACTAGTCCTTCAATTCTCTGCGTTGTACGATAGGTGCTGACTCCAATTGCCGACCCACCACGCTCACACCATAGTCTTTCAACCTTTGGTTGCTCAAAACTGGAACCAAGTCCTCCCAAATAAAGAGAGAAAAGAGTTGGAGAGAGAGATTTAGGGAGAAGAGGGAAGAAGATGAACATAAAAAACCAAAAAAGAAGGTTAATTAATTCATGACAGTTTGATTTTCGGTTGAATGGACATAATTGAAGAATCTGAATGGAAGGAAAGTATCCTATTTACTAGAAGCATGCTTTTTGTTTTAGTAATCCTTTTTTTTTTTTCTTAATTAAACAAAAGAAATACTAAGTTATTAGTTTTCCTAGAAGCATACTTTTTGTTTTAGTAAAGACTAAGTTATGAGTTTTTCCCATGCTTTTTGGTTTAGTACTCTTTTCTTTATTAATTAAACAAAAGAAAGACTAAAGCTATTAATTTAAAATAAAAAAGCACTAACGTGTGCAGCCAATATAGAATTATGATACTTAATTGTACTTTATTATATTATTTTTTCTAGCTTGTCGTTAAACTAATATTTTGCGTTGATCTGCATTTTCAAAAACAAAAATAAAAAAATAGTAAAGTGTTTCTGTTATTTTAAATTATCAGAAGAGGAACCAAATTTGGAATCTCAGGCGCAAGTTTTTGCCCTTAATTTTTTGAACTGTGAACCCTTTGTTAATCAATAAGTTTTTTTTTTTTCTTTTACACAAGCAATAAGCTATTTTTCTATTTTTATTTTTTTGTAAATAAAAGTTTAGAAAGATATTAGCTACTTTCATTACTAACATCAGAACATACCACAATTTCAACTCGAAACGGTAATAAGCTATTTTAAATTAATCGCAACTACGAGAAAAGAGAAAGAATCAAAACACAAATGCACAAAAAACTACATCTACTCTAGCTGCTAATATGACTATATCAAGGCGTATCAAACTCAAATGTGCGTGCAAAAAACAAGTAGAGGGTATTGAAAAATATAATCTAAATGAGACGTGTCAATTATGTTATTCGTATATATTATGACATGTCATACACAAAGCTACCACCTTGTGTTTTGGATATATATAAAAAATTCTTTTATCCAACAATCAACGAGTTAATAATTACAAAAGAGTGACCGTCGAATCCGAAAGACATGATATCAAATAGAATGATACTTGCAATTCTCAATGCATGGGGCATTTTTGTATCTATCTGCATAGTTTAGAGAGAGAGAGAGAAAGAGAGAGAGTTTCTGTCTTCCATTTTGTGAGTTTTGATGATTTGCGAGAAGGGAGAAGAAGCAGCTAAGAATAACATGAGCATGGAGAGAATCAGAGGAACAAGAAGGCCAACCATGGCAGCAAGCAAAAACCAGAAGAGAATCATGAGAGAGCAGAGCAAAAAACAGAGGAGGTACAGAAGAGGAGATCAAGATCAAGACAGCACAGAAGAGAGCTTGGGTTTCTCCGACCACCAAGCTCCACCGCCGCTAAAGGCTGCCCGTGAAGTGATCGGAGTTGCAGTTCCCAGAAAAGCTCGCTCAGGTATAGCAACATCCAAATGCAATTGATAATCTCTCTGTCTCTCTCTCTCTCTGTCTCTCTCTGTTTTGGGTTTGCTCTGTTTTTGGGTTTCGTTTTAAATTTGATCTCTCTTTTTGCAGCTGCTGGAAAGAGGTCGCATGAAAATTTCTCTTCTGGGAGTTATGGAGGAGTTGGGGAGGAAGAACAGAGTCTTCAGCAGCTGAGCTTTAAAGCTGCGTCGCTTTCTTTCTCAAACGTTTCATCGAGGAAGACGATGGTCAGTTAGTACTATGTTATCAAAAAATGATTTTTGAAGAAAGTTTTTGGAAAGTTTTGAGATTTTTGAGCTTATGAATTCATATGTTGCAGAAACGAAATGGACCCAAGATTCAGTTTCCGAAATCTTCGAAATCTTCAGGGCCTGTAGAAGAAGAAGAGGACATTGAGATTGAGATCGCTGAGGTTCTCTATGGCCTTATGAAGCAAACCCAGAATTCAAAAACTTCTAAGTTCGAAACTGAAGATAGAAATGGTATTAGCGACGGTTTCCTGTTTTTTATTTTTGATACAAGCGCGATATTCTACTTTAAACTAATCTAATCTGCGAGCTGCGTACTCGAACGCGAGTGCAAAGGGATGCGCATCCGCTCGAGTCAATATGACTACGCCATGTCTGAGGCTAATGATTTTTATCCGTCTGTTTGCTTTTGCAGACTCCGAGGAGAAGAAAGCGGAGGATGGAAGTGCTTCAATGGCGGTTCAAAGCAGCTCAGCTGGTGAAGGAGTTGAAGTCGAAGGAAGTGACCAGCCAGAAAAGATTGAAGCTTGCTCTGAAGGTGCATCAGGGTCAATGGACCCGCACGAGGAGAAAGCCAAAAATCCATACGTGGAAGAAAAGAGCATCATCGCCACAAAAGGGGAGTTTTCGTGTGAAGATTCGAAAGGGACAAAAGCGTGAGCATAAAAAAATCTTTGCCTTGTTTCTCTTTTTCTAGTTTGATTGATATCTGTCATCGAAATAGTATCTGAATGATTCGGTAAACCCGAAAACGAAATCTAATTAGTTCTTTGTTTTGATGGGTGGAAATTGTCAGGATTTCAACTGGGTTGGAGCATAAGAGGAAGAGAAAGGAGGGAAGATTTGAATTTGATCTGATGGTGAGTTCTTGTTTCTCAGGTTTTTGATTTGGTTGCATTTTGTGTAATGCTTCTTGTTATCTCCATTTCACTGATGCATTGTGGCTGATTTTCGAGCAGGCTCCTCCTCCTATGGACTGGGATGACGACTTTACAGATTCTGTATCTGATCCTAAACCTCTGACCCAAGATGTAGATATGGTAAGCGAACTCACCCGCTGAATTCTTTAGGGCTCATTTGATAACCATTTCGCTTTTAGTTCTTTCAGTTTCATGACATGTTTTTTATGCAGAAGATCGAAGTTTTGGTAAAGAATGAAGAGAAAGTGGAAATATTTCTGGAGGAAGTTGTGGTAGAAAAGCAGGAAGAGAAGAAGGTAAATGAGAGTCCAAATCAAGATAGTAGCAGTAAATCCACTACCAGATTACAGGTTTCCAGTCTTTTCGCTATGTTGAAACTTTCCTTTTTCTGTTGATTTCTTCTTGAACTTTAGGTCTGAATTTTGCTGTTGTGCAAATTGCAGCCTTTCGATTCCCTTCTGCCTCAGAAGCCGCGAAAGAGATGCGCAACCCACCATCACATTGCTCACAACATTCACTTGCATCAGAAGGTTGCACAGACAAACAATTTCTGGCCAGCAGCAACTGGTTCTGTTCCTCAATGTGGCACCAAGTCAGACATCCCATTGCTGGGAAGCTTCTTGGGTCCGAATCTTCGACACTCGCAGAAAAAGAAGCAGGCTGCGCCGAAGTTTTTAAGTGATAGTGGAAAAGATAGAAGTTCCGAGGCTGGGAATGTCGTAGAAACATCACATAAATTGCAGCTTTCAGTTCAGCAAACTCCACAGCCAGCCAATGCTGGTTACCAAATGGTAAGCATTCTTTAACAATTTCGGTTGAGTGGATATAAATCAACTTCTGTAAGTAGTGTTTTGAAGGTTTATCACTGCTCTTTCTTAGTTGCAGCATGGACATATTTCCGCACTTCCTCGGGTTGAACATCAAGCAGCAGTTGCACCAACCAGTAATAAATCCGTCGTGTTGGAATTTGCACAATCAACGAACAATGCAGCACTCTCTAGCCATTTAGCTGCTAGACCTCTGGAGAGTTCTTCAGTGAATTTTAATGGCTACCAATACCCCATTTCAGCTCATATACAAACAACACCAGTGTTTGGAGGAGGAAACCCTGCTCAAGCATTGCCTTTAATCAACGCGCCTTTCGTTTCGAATCAAATGTTTCACCCTTCCTATGTTCAGCAGCATCAAGTCCAACCGTCTCATCAAAACGCAAATTCATCACCTTCTCACTGGCAACAAGAGTCCCATAAACCGAGGGAAATACAATTTAGTAGCAACAATTGTTTTACCTCACAAAAGCAACATGCATCCCCAGGTGAAATGAACATGGAGAATGCCGCATCACCTGCTGCCTCTCATGCTCAGAACAGTGTTTATGGGCAGAATTTTTCGGTTCCATTTCAACCCGTCAACTTTACCCTGATGCCTTATGTGACAATGGGTGGCGGTGGCGGTGGTGGTGGCAATGGAAACCACGTTGAGCAATCACAGAAACAGGGCTTAAAGGGTGGAGTTGAGCTCATCCCATCTAAGGCATATGGCATGTCATTTTCCTCCGTCACTGGAAATAACGGCTCGGGTTCATGCTTGAACTTTTCAACCATGGCACAAAATCCTGCAATATTTCAAAGCCTCCCAGATACGGCCCAGCAAGGGTATAAAATCACACCAGCACCTCAAGCTGGGCAGCAAAAGAATCACCACCACCACCAAATATCCCAAAGGAAGACTGATGGTGGTTCGAACAACGCTGATGATGGGTTAAGAGCTGCTTCTGGGAAGTCTTCATCAGGTATTGTGCAGAGGCAGACCCTTGTTTTCGACAATTCATCGAGAACTCTCAACTTCATGTCATCGAGTTCTCAACAGCAGAACCTGTTCCAGTTTCAGCTGCAGAACCCACATCTGTTGCAAAAGCAGCAACCCGCTATTGCTGCCAAGGTCCCGAAAAGCGCCCCAGTTTCCTCCAAAGCTCGAATGCAATGCAACAGTCATCACCAATCTTCTCAGTTGAAAAACTCAACAGCCATGACTTCTCCCCTGCAACAAAGAAGAGGTTCACAAGGTCAGACTCAGATATCTTTCGGTGGAAACCCGAAATCAGCCTCAGCACCACAAGGACAACAGAGACTCACTAACCACCACTCTTCATCAATCTCTGCATTACAGTCACAGCAAACCGAGAATTCTTCGCTGAGCGGTAATGGCCCAATCTCCTCCCCTGCCTGTGGGAGGAACTTGCCATCAATCTTGAGCACGTGTCCCAGCCACATTTCTGAACTCAAGTTCTAGAATAACATTTGCAGCAGGCTAGCAGCAAATGCTGTGACTCTGCTAATTGCTTGCTCTGCAAGTCTCACAGTCAACAATATTCACCATCTCCCGGTTCTAATTTTTGATCCCGAAAAGGATGGTCCAGCTCCGGCAGTGCGCTGTCTCGAATCACGAAAACTTGTTTAAGTTCAATAACTCTAGTTATGGACTGAAATTCTTTTTCTGTACAAAATTATGAACAGCAATTTTATCCCTTTTTTTTAGCTATTTTTGTATATTATTGCTTGTAATTTTGTCCAACATGCTTGAATGGACTTGCATTTCAAGAATAAACCAAACTTACTAGCTCTAATTAAATGATGGAACAACTTAATCCGATTCTCCAGAAGCGATCGGCATAGGAGCTTACTCTATATACAAATCCAGAAGCGATCGGCACAGGAGCTTACTCTATGCTTCCCACCTCCCTTCTGTCAACTGCCAGAATTTAATTAACATACCTTAAGGTTAAACATAACCTTAAATTCTACAAAATAAATTGAAAAGCTCGTGTGAAAAGTCTTCAGTTTGCTGAGAACAAAATGAAAAAGAGAATTCTCGCTCAGAAAATTCTTTATGTCGTTCTCATCAGCGTGAACACCTGCAGATGCACGCAACTATTGCAATGAAATGTACCGCAAAGGCAGTCCACATGGATAACATGGACTTAAAGGACTACCATTGCGCTAAAGGCCCCTAAGAATAGCGAAAGTACTTAACTATTAGCGGTATTACTTCTCACGACTATGGCCGCGCCGGAGGCTACAGTCCAGGTGGCGGCGGTGGCATAGTAGGGGCTCACGTGCTGGAGGAGGAATGGGTGGGAGTGTGCTTATACTTTGAAGGACACCATGGTCATCGTCTTATACTTTGAAGTCTGGAAGGCTAGTGAAGCGTGCAGCTTATGGTTATGCAGGCTGACACGTGATCAGCACGTGACATGTGGTAATTGCCTAGTTGATTTGTATATTGGGCCTGAAAACTGGGCCTACAAGGTGTGCAGTATTATGGGTTTGGGTTTTGAGTCCATTTGATTTATAGTTTTTCAATCCCAAAAAATTGTTGGACCAATATTAGTTCTTCAACAAATTAGTAGCGAATCCACGTTGGTCCTAAAAGAAAATGAAAAGTTTTAGCGACAGTGTGGGATTGTTGTGATTTAAAAAAAAATGTTTTTGATTTGTTTTAAGAATAATTGGTTGTAAAATAAAGTAGTTGATCGTTTGATAAACTGTAAAATAAAGCAGCGTTTGATAAGTTCCTCCTTGTGGTGGCAACAATTGTGGGGTTTTATGGTTGTGATTAGGATTTGTAATAGTAAGTGGTGGTGATCACTTTGTTCTTTAAGGAACAAAATGTGTCTATAACGATAATAATATCGTTTTTGAAAATTGATGATGGTATTACAAGATCAAAATATTCATTAAGGATCAACTACGTTTTTTTAATTAAAAAAGCTCCGAAAAGCAGTTTTTTAAAAGATTTTGTCTGAAGACTATTATTTTTAAAATAAACATAATATTTTATTTTTATAATTTTTTTTTTTATTGTTTAACTTCATTCGCATTAAAATGACAATACCAAATAAGGCCTTAATTTTAGCAACTTGTACCCGATTGACCGTTGACTTTTGCCTTTTGGACTCTCTACTTGTGAATAAAGTTTGGAACTAAAGCTTGTTAATTGTTTTTAATGTAAAATTTGAACAGAAGTAGCCAAGAAGAAAATGAATTTTGAGTTGATTGTATAAAAAGTTAGACAAAAAACAACAAATTTAGCAAAATTATTTGGCTAAATCGAATTAAGAATTTATGAGTGAAAAATATAATTATAGGGTAAATTATTTGGCTAAATTACAAAGTTTGAGGAGAAGGTGATTGACGGCCGAGTTATTCTTGAATACTGAAGAGAGATATGTTGGAATATAAGGGGGTGTAGTCAAACTAGGATTTAAGAGGATTTTAAAAGACTTTAAAATTCTAGTGTAGTCAATTAAAAGATTTTAAAGGATTTTGAAATCCATTCAAATCTAGGTGTAGTCTATTAAAGGATTTTAGAATCCTTTAAAATCTACGTGTAGTCAATTAAAAGATTTTAAAGGATTTTAAAATCCATCCAAATCCAAGTGTATTAAAAAAATTAAGATTTTGGAGGATTTCAACAAGTTGTGGATTTTGTGGGATTTGAGAGTCAAAAGTATATATAACCAAGACTAAAAAGAATACAACCTCACCCCCTAGGATTTCAAATCCTTCCACCACAATCCACCACAATCCATTCAAATTCTTACAAAATCCATATGAATTTTGTAAGAGTCTTTAATCCTCTTTAATCCTATCAAATCTATCACTTTTAAAATCCTTTAAAATCTTAGTTTGACTACACCCCTCTAAGTATGAGAGCAAAAAGTTTTAGGGACCGGCTATAGATGTTCAATTTGATAGGAAAGTCTTATTAATAAGAGGAATGCTAGTCCTTAATAAATAAAAAATTAAAAAAAAAAGAGAAAAAAACAGCATTGAGATCAGTTTCTTATGGAACAAGGAAACAAGATTTTTTTTTTTTTAATAAACGATATTATTTACACTAAGGAGGGATGGGCTTAGCCTCATAATAGGTTAGCAATAATGTGGTTCAAATTCGCCTTTGGCGAAAATCGAACCTAAGACCTCTCACTTACAAGTGAAGAGGAATACCACTAAGCCGTAGTACTAAGGAGCGGAACAAGAAAACAAGATTTAGTTTCCTATATGGATTTTAATAAGGAATCCTATCTGATTTGGTAAAGACTATTTATATATATAGTGGCCTCTCTTTTCACAAACACAACTTAAATCTCTACTTACACGTGTGGAGAAGAGAGGGAAACGCCTAACCCTAACTCCTGCATTCTCTTTGTCTCGCTCTCCCTATCTTTCTCCTGCAGTATCCTTTTTCTCAAACAAAGCCATGTTGGAATCCCGATATCCTGTCGGATCAGAATCCGGATCCGTCAAGGGGTGGCATGCGGCGGAACTGGCGAAGTTCAAAGCGTTCGACGACCGTGAGGACAACGACCACGATATCCAGAATACTAAAGGTATGCTTTTTTCTTTTTGATTTTTTGCCTTAGGGTTTATCTGTGATGGGGAAGATGATCTGGAATTTGCAATTGGCTAGCAACAACTATGCAATGCTTTGAATTAAAGAAGGAAAAGTAAAGGGGTCTTTAGTTATATGTTTTCTTGCTTGCGCATTCTATTAGGAATTTGTCGTCTGAGCAGCGCTGTGTAAGCGCCTTACAGCGCTTCTATGGCCCCTAAAAAACATTCAAAATTTACAGCGCTTCCATGGCGAAATTAATATTCAAGCATGTATACATCACTATCAAATGCAGTTTGATTGTGATCAGAGACCGTCTAACAGCAACTAGAAATTAGACATATAGAAGACATACCATCATTCTGCTAGTTTGTGGGCACATCGATGCTCTCTTATCATTAACCTCATGGTTTGCGAGTGCTGATTTCCATAGCAAGTAAGCTTTTTATTCTGATCACAATACTTGGAAAATGGGAATGCATGCTGTTTTCTGCTTTCTGTTCTATAGTTTATATTTTGGATAAAGTACAAAAAACTCCCTCAACTATTGATGTCACGACACTTTCATACCTCATTTTTTTAAATTAACAATATCATACTTCATCTTTAGAATTTGGTTCAGGATATATTTTCTATTAAATGCTAATGTGGCTTGGGACCCACTTTCTATTAAAAAAAATAATAAAATATTATTAAAAACTAAAAAAAAATTATTTAATATTTTTTAAAATAATAAAGTAAAGTAAAAAAAAAAAAAAAAAAAAAATTCCCTCTGTTCGTCCCTTCCCCCTTTCTCTCCCCATCTTCATCTTCTTCCCTTCTTAATTAATATTCAACCAAAACCCATCAACCACCACCCCCCTCCCCCACCCCCGCGAAATTTGTCGAAGTTTTAACCACTCACCAATTTAACTTCAACTCCTAGAAGCTTGGGATGCTCATTCGTTCAACGCTTATTACTTCTTTGTACAAGAAGGGGTTGAGGTTGTCATGCTCAGCTCGGCAGGCTCATGGAAGGAGAAGGAGGAAGAAGAAGAAGAGGAAAAAAAAGGAGAAGGAAGAAGAAGAAGAGGAAGGAATAAAAAAAAAAATCCAACCCAACCCAGAAAGAAGAAGGAGAAGAAAAAAAAAAAGAAAAAAACAAATCCTCCCCCCCCCCCAAAAAAAAAAACCCAACCTCCTACCAATCCCAAATTCACCACTCTCATCCATTCTCCACATCCTCTTCCGCATCCATCCTCCACCTTCTTTGCGCACCCATCTTCCCGCCGACAGGATCTGGGTTTATTTATTTATTTTCTTGGGTTGCAGTAGGGAGAAGAAGGGGTGGGGAGGGGGGGAAGACAAATTGAGGGTGGCTGTGGGGGGAAGACAAATTGGATATTTTTTTTTTTGGGACGGGGGGGGTGGTTGCATGGGGGGGAAGAAGATGAAGATGGAGAGGGGAGGGGGAGGGGGAGGGGGAGGGACGGGAAGAAGATGAAGATGGAGAGAAGAGAGGGGAGGGGGAGGGGGAGGGGGAGGAACGAACTGAGGGTTGTTTATATATATATATATATATTTTTTACTTTTTTTATTATTTTAGTATTTTAAAAATATTAAATAACTTTTTTTTAGTTTTTAATAATATTTTAAGGATTTTTTGTTTTTGTTTTTTTTTACTTATTATTATTATTATTATTTTAGTATTTAAAAAATATTAATTTTTTTTTTTAGTTTTTAATGATTTTTTAATAGAAAGTGGGTCTCAAATCAAGCGACGTGATCATTTAACTGAAAAGTAAACGGCCAAGTAATAGAAGGTATAACCTTGAACCAAATTCTAAAGATGAAGTATGACATTGTCAATTTTAAAAGATGAGTTATGAAAGTGTCGTGACACTAATAGTTGAAGTAATTTTTTGTACTTTATCCTTATACTTTTGTAGCAGGATAATTGGTGTCTTATTTATTATTTATATTTTAAATTTTTGGCATTCAAGTATTCTGACTTTTAAACTTTAAACAAATTAACAGACAAAGAGGAATGTCCAAAGTGAAACAAACAAAGAGGAGGAAGATTTACAAAAGGGTGTTGGAGACTCAATGACTCGACTGACTCAACTGGAACTCGATGACAAAGAAGAAGAAGAAGAAGGATTCAAAGGATTTGATGCTGGCTGTGAGACCTGGTCATTTGGAAACAGTTGTTTGAGGTCAAGTAGTAATTTTGAAGTCATAAGATGAAGGGACATGTATTTACGAGTTTGTAGCAATTTCATGCCTGTTTCTGGGAGCTCGGATGTGTCCAGCGAGAATCTTTGAATGTCTTTCGATCGATCAAAGTGTTTCGTCACTCTCTTATTGACCAAGAGCTCTGCTGCTCGTCCTAAATCATCCATCCCCCAATATCCTCACTGGCACTTGAGTCTTGGTTGTTGTTCGTGAGTACCACCAATAAAATACGAAACAAACAGACCATCGATACCTCATACGAAACAGAGCTTCGGTTTCTTTCTCCGAAGGTAAAAAACAAATTTACTAGCTCTAATTTTGACCCTTTTTTTTTTTTGCTATTATTTTGTATATTATTGTCTGTAATTTTGTCCAACATGCTTGAATGTTCTTCTACCTTGAAGTTTGAAGGGCCAGTGAACAGTGAACAGTGAAGTGTTCAGTTTATATTCTGCAGGTTAACACGTGATAAGCACGTGACATGTGGGAATTGGCTCATTGATTTGTGTATTAGGCCTGGTAAGTGGGCCCCAGCGGATGTGCAGTATTATGGGCTTGGGTTTTGAGTCCATTTTATTTATGGGTTTTCTGTCAGCAAATGTTATTGGACCTTTACAGGAAAGAACAGGTCAGCACAAACAGAATTGAGAGAACAACAGAAGAAACTAAAAGAAAACAAAAGGTCCTAGCGTCAATTTAGGATTGTTGTGGTTTAAAAAAAAACTGTGTTTGATATGTTTTACTAATAATCAACTGTAAAATAAAACGGTTTAGCGTTTGATAAACTGTAAAAATAAAGCAATGTTTGATAAACTGTAAAAATAAAGCAATGTTTGATAAGCTGCTTCTGGTGGTGGTAACAATTGTGGCAATTATGGTTGTGGTTAGGGTTTATAGTGGTAGGTGGTGGTGATCATTTTGTTCTTAAAGGGACAAAATGCGTCTATAAGGATAAATTTATCTTTTCGAAAACTAAGGATGTTATTGCGTAATTGATTAAAGCCGCACTCTTTATTTATCAACACTCTTTATTTTATTACTTATCTTTAAAATGAAGTAGCTTTTAATGAAAAATGAGATATCAAACACTTGTGAATTCGATAGGTTGTTTTCTAATAATTTACGAAATCGTAAAATCTTATAATTGACAATTAATTCATTCAATTTTCCTTTTTTAGAGGACATTCTCATATTTAAATTATGCATCAGATGTACTAATATTCTACCCCATTCATCTGAAATCTTTGTTCAAACCCTTTGTTATTAGGTGAAAAATCCCTCTTCTTTACATTTGTTACGACTCTATCTTCACGAGTATTATAATTGGAGTAGTAATAAACCTATCCACCCTTGCTATATCTATGGCCGGCTTGTCCTTTATGAGAAGGGGTAGTTACTCGCCAACTCCAAAAGATTAATATATAAAAAAACATTGGGTAAATGACAAAAAACTACATCAACTATTGGTCTCACGATACTATTATATCATCTTTTAAAATGGACAATGTCATACATCATCTTTAGAATTTGGTCCGATATTATACCTTCCGTTACTTGGCCGTGAATTTTTCAGTTAAATGCTGACGAGGCTTGATTCGGGATCCACTTTCTATTAAAAATTTAATAAAATATTATTAAAAACTAAAAAATTTTATTTTATTTTTTTTAATATTAAAATAATACAGAAAAGTAATAAATAAAAAAACCCTCAGTTTGTCCCTTCCCCCTCTCTCTCTCTTCTCCCCCTTCATCGTCCCCTACTTGCTTAATCTTCAACCAAAAAAAAAAAAAAAAATTTGAAAACCCATCAACCCCCCCTCCCCTGAGAACCCCATACTTGAACCCCTCCGCCCAGATCCTGTCACACCCCCCAAAAATATCATCACCGCACCAACACCCCCCCCCCCCCCCCAGATCCCAAGATCCCATCATCCCACCAACCTCCACCCTTTCCCAAAACCCCGATCCCTCCCACACCTGCAACCCAAATCCACCACCCCCCAACTTGCAGAAGAAGAAGAAGAAGAAAAAGAAGAGAGAGAGAGAGAAGGAATTAAAAAAAAAAAAAAAAAAAAAAGGAAGAAGAAGAGAAAGAGAGAGAGAGAGAGAGAAAGAAAAAAAAAGAAGGAAGAAGAAGAGAAAGAGAGAGAGAGAGAGAAAGGAAAAAAAAAGAAAGAAGAAGAAGAGAGAGAGAGAAGAAGAAGAAGAAGAAGAAGAAAGAAAAAAAAAAAAAAAAGAAGAAGAAGAAGAAGGAAACCTAGTTCGTCCGTATCCCCTCCCCCCTAACCAGAAGAAGAAGAAGAAGAAGAATAAAAGAGAGAGAGAGAGAGAGAGAGAGAGAGAGAGAGAGAGAGAACAAAAAAACAAAGAAAAAAAAAGGAAATCCAGTTCGTCCCTCGCCCCCCAAAGCCAACCTGCAACAAAGAAAGAAGAAGAAGATGAAGAAGAAGAAGAAGATGAAGAAGAAGAAAGGGTAAAAAAAAAAAAAAACCCAGTTCGTTCATCCCTCCCCCTCACCTAGCCTGAAGAAGAAGAAGAAGAAGAAGAAGAAGAAGAAGAAGAAGAAGAAGAAGAAGAAGAGAGAGAAAAGAAGAAGAATTTTTTTTTTTTACTCTTTTTAATTATTTTAATATTTAAAAATATTAAAATATTTTTTTTAGTTTTTAATAATTTTTTAATGGAAAGTGGGCCTCGAATCAAGTCACGTCAGCATTTAACTGAAAAATACATAACCAAATAACCGAAAGTATAACATTGGACCAAATTCTAAAGATGAGGTATGACATTGTCAATTTTAAAAGATAAGGTATGATAGTATTGTGAGACCAATAGTTGAGGTAGTTTTTTGTAATTTACCCAAAAACATTGTATGTTCATTTGCTCCAACAAAACATCAAATTGTAAAAAAAATTAAAAAAGAAAATCCAATTAGTAAAAATGAGCATTTTTTGACATTTAGTTGTAGAATGATCAATTTTTAGTAAAAACAACATATTGATCATATATTGATATCTCAACGATGCATTAACAACCACACAACAATAATATGATGACGACATAATAAACACTAATCATTTATGCAACCAAATGTCAAAAAGTGATTATCTTTGCTAATTACCCAAAAAGAAAAGACATGCAAATTGTCACCAAATTAAGTATAGGTTTTACTTTTAGAATTATTGGTTGCCATAGTAAAAAGAGCGTTATTCTTCAGTTCATTGTGTTTAGAGTAGCAATATTACTTGTAGTTGAAAAGAAGCACCGCTCTTTCTCTCCTAAAGTCAAGAACCCCTAAATCAAATCTTACATTCAGCCGCCAACCCTTCCTCTTGGGTGAGGTCGGTTGCAACCCCATATTCTTCTTCTCGAATCCCTTTCTCCTTCTTTCCTAACCCTATCTTCTTCTTCTTCTTCTTTTTAGCCTTGATTTATGGTAGTTTTACCAAATTTCCTTGACCTTTGTCTCAATTGTTGGCAAATCCTGTTGCTGATCAAAGTTTTATGCCTTTTGTTTCCAAATTGTTATTTTTAGCTGCGAGCTACTGCCCACTTAGTTCGGCTATTCAGCTTCTCGACTTCTTCCTCCATGGACTTTGGTTCGAGGCTTGCTTTGGGTTTCAGTGGCTGCTAAAGTGCAATTATTTAGTAAGATTATGGCTTCTAGTGCAGGTGGCTTATCCATTCCTATTTGTCCATCCTTTCAGTTTGTTGGTTCTTCTTCCTGATGGCGACAACTTGGCTATGATGGTGTAGCTATTTTGGTGGAGGAGGCTGGTTTTCGTTTTCAGATCTAGAATCTTTGGCTTAGGCATTGTTATGGGCTCAATTGGGGGCTTGTTTCCTTGTTTTACTTTTATAGTGGGGTGCAATATTACTTTAGGGTTTTGGATTGTTCTTGAACTTACCTCACTTTGTATTAGTGTGCTTTATTTTTAATGAAATTAGTGGCTTGACAAAAAATAAAAAGAGTTTTACTTTTTTTTAGGGATCTTTTGATATAGACGTCTCAGTTTTGAATATTCTAAATTAAACATCCACGCCTTTTAGTCATTTGATTAAACTTTTTTTTTTTGTCATAATTTTGGTGCTATATATATTAGAATTAATCATTTTCTTTATCAAAATTGCATGACATGTCACTACCCATCTTTACTAAAATCTGACGCCACATCATATTGAAACAAATTTCCTATAATCTAGCCTTTTGATCTCCTCCATTAGAGATAATTGTTAAAAAAGTAACTTTTTTTTAGAGTGCAAAAAAGTTGGTTAGATTTAATTTATTTTCACAATAATGCTACAATTAGCAATAATTATCTATGATTTAAGAAAATTTTCTTCTCCAAAACAGTCTAAAATATTTTTATATCCCACAAAATCAAATGTACCAAAATAAGTTTTTCTTTTAGTACATTGAGAGAAAATAGGATTGAGAACAACATAAACGTACCAATACACAATGTGTACGAAATCGAACATACCAAAATAAAAATATTGTACTAATCTCAACAATAAGTATTAAATCAAACGTACCAAAATTGCAAAACAACGTACCAATCGATGATTTTTACAAATTTAAACGTACCCGAGATAAAAAAATAGATAATGTATTGTACCTAATAATAAGTCATCAATAACTACACATAAAAAACAGCAAAAAAAAAAAAAATCACAAAAGAATGCTGAGATGACTATTGATCAAAGCACTTTAATCAATCTTAAAAATGCAAAGATGTTTAATTTAAATGATATAGAAAAATTGTAGAGGATTCAAATTTTCTCTTTTTTTTTTGTTTTTTCATTGACAGGGTTATTAATTGAGGAAACGACTGCAACCTTTTACGATTAAAATATTAGTTTAACGTTAAGTTAATTACCTTTTGAAGCATGTTTGTAGCTTTTATGTTTTTAATAAGCAAGCACATTAGTCATGCATACGACGCAATAGCAAGCAATTAGAATATTAATTTTATCTGAGTTCCATCCTACATATTATATGATAATGCGTGTGTCCCTCCTAGGAGACTTATTTATCTACTGTTTACAATTAACAAATTTTTACTGTTTAAGCATTTGAAGATTGTTTAGTTACTATGCATAAACAAATGAACGGTACATTCTAAAAATGCTACTTGTTATCAAAATTATTAATTGGTTTAACATGTACGGATGACTAAACAATCTCTAAATTAAATGATTTTGCATATATGATCCTTATATAATTATGAAAAGAATAAATAATTCTGAAAATTATGTTCAGACAATAAAAAAGCGTTAATCGTAGGTGAGACAGATATATTTCCCATGAAAAATGCAAGCATTAAGCATAAACTCGTGGAGTAAAGTACAAAAACAGATATGCCAATTACAAGCAGCATAATAAGGCATATATTCCTACACTTTGAGGAATCAAATGGTATCCACACAATCTCTCAAATTATTTCAAAAATGATCTTACGTAACACATGTTCTTAAGTAACACTGCATATAATCGAAAATATTAGCAACATATAATATGATTAATAATTATTTGCTACTGATGGTATAACGTGACAATTTTTCATCACTAATAATAATGTTTTTGAGAACACCAACTATATTAGCAATATTATGTCAGAGCATTTTTAGCATTTTTTTTCTAAATTGTAATCTTTTCTTGATGCTATGACAAAAGACTTATTGCTACGTGACAACTTTTTTCCATTGTTTTTTTATTTTTCGTTTCAATGATCTCAAATTTTAATGTTTGCCATGAAGCGGAGGCCAACGATTTGTTCATTTTCGACGCATTAAGGAAATGAACCTAAATAAATTACAAAGATTGATAAAAACGCGTTGGAATTCTTTATGTTTGTTTTCTTAAAAATACAATTAGACAAAAATGAAAGCTCAACCACTTAAGTTCTTAACGACGTAACTGTTGAAAGTATCAATTTTACATTGAGAAAAGGAATGTTACACCATTTAAGTTCTTAAGGACGTAATTGTTGAGAGTATCAACCTACATCGAGGAAAGTAGGGACTTTGCATGTTGAAGAATGTTGAAGCTCCACCATAAAATCAATTGTTAATATGAAGAATAGCAAACTTACTTATAAGTCCATGCAAGGTCCCTTCTCCCATCAATGTAGGATTCATTCTCAAACACCCTTTCACATGTGAGGAATTTTCAAGCCTAACACGTGGACAACACAACGGGGTTACGTGGAGCGTGTGTGACAGTTTGGCTTCACACGTGAGACAATTTGCTCTGATACCATGAAAAAAGTTGAAGTTCCACAATAAAACCAATTAAAGATATGGGGAGTAGCCTAATATACTTATAATCTCATGCAAGTCCATTTTCTCATCAATGTGGGATTCATTCTCAAAACATGTGCTTGAAGTAATTAGACTACTTTCTATATTGCTAATTGATTTTATAATGGAACCCCAACTTCTTTTATGGTATTAAGTCAGGTTGTCCCTCGTGTTAAGCCCAACTGTCACACGTGTCCCACGTTACTTGATTTTTGTTGTCCACGTCCTAAACTTGAAAATTCGCCACACGTGAGGTGATGTATTGAGAGTATCAATCCGACATCGGGAAAAGAAAGAACATTGCATATGTAGCACATCATGTGCTTACAAGTGATAACACTACTCTTCATTTTACCAATTAATTTTATGGTAGAACGCACCTTCTTTAGTAACTATATTTTAATACGAGTATACACTTATTTAGTCATACTTCGTTCCTAAGTTAAAATTCTTTTGTTGTTTGTGTTTGTTTTTTTAAGAAAATTAATAAAGAAGAGGAAAAAAAGCATATTCATCCTCAGAAACGAATGGGATTCTATGCAGGAAACAAACATATAAAACAAAACATAATAATCTTTCACTTCTCATTTGACATAAGTCAAATCTTGTGATCTACTTGCTGCCTGTCTTGCGAAGCTTTGAATTCTTTCCTCCCTGGATCTGACCTCGCCCAAAGGAAGTGATCAATTATTCATTTATGTTACTGACTAATTAGACGTCCTTAAACAAAGCTTAATGCATCTCTCATAAAAAGACAATGCCTTAATGTATCTAATAATTACAATATTTTCTCACTTTCATAACATGACATTATTTCACCGTAAAAATATTATAATCGAAAATGATATTCTCTTTATCATCATCTGAAGATATTTTTAGAATAGTTCATCGGTTTAGATGCCGTTTAATCATTCTAATAAATAAAAAATAATAATTGAAAATTCATCATAAGGATGATACTAATTACATAATCATCTATTTGTTTGATACTTATATTGGATAGATAAATGATCTTTAAATAGAATATTTTTTAATGATAATTTTATATAATATTAAATAATAAAGATAATTAATATTTCGACTATGACGTTTGTACAGTTAAATAATATCACACTAAGAGCTTGTTTGGTATTGCTGTGTTTTGAAAAAAAAGATGCTTCTGCTGTGCTGTGAGAATAAGCAGCTGTGAAATAAAGACGACGATAGGCCGAGTTACTGAGAGAGAACGAAGATCCGCTTGGATGCCATCTGCGAAACTCATATTTTTCTTCTCAAACCCTGATAGGCCGAGTTAATGAGAGTGAAAACGAAGACGGCGACAAATCGAATTCGGTTGAAGCGGAAACGGAAAGAAAGAGGAAGGGAAATGCGATTGATTTTTGATGGCGGAGATGGGTGATTGAGAGTGCAGAAGGTGTTTGATAATACGACTGAGAGAGACTTGGTCTTGGAATTCTATGATCAGGTGTTACTGCCAAAAGGTTCTTCACCATGAGCCATTGAAGATGTATAATGGGTCTTGATGGGTTGCTTTCGCCTTGTGCTCAATTGGGCTCATTGAATTACTTAGGAATTTTTAAATGGAGGAAATTGAAATAACGGGATTTTATTTTCTAGAATCTATAAATTTTTTTATTTGGTTAATCTTAAAAAAACAATAGAATTGAATACCGAATTTATTATTTTTAAACTCTCAATCATAGAAATTGGGAAATGACATCTATTTATATGGAATTTAAACTTGAGAATTGGACGTCTCAAATTCCAATTTTTTTTTAACGCGGAAATTCTAAATTTCTATGTTTATGAATCCAAACAATGGAATTGGTGCATGTCAATTTATAAATTCCGACTTTTGTCCAAGTTCCAAGTTTATTTCCCTCGTTCAAACATAGTGTAACAGAGTTATTTCTTAGTTAAGTTAGAGAACATGTGTCGAAATATTAGTAAACGAGACACAAAAGAGACATGTAAAAAGGGACAGCAGATCTGCAGCCTTTAAACACATGCCTCCCCAACATTTACCCTATAAAGAAATGAGAGAAGTATAATCCACTATTCATGACTAATTTGGAAGTGCTTTTAAAATGACTGAAAGCGTTTTAGAGAAAATGTTTTTTGGTTCCAAAAGCACTTCAAGTGCTTTTCAGGATTCACTTGCCTCTTTTACTAAGGATTGATTCTAAACACATTTTCATCAAAATCATTTTTAGTCATTTTAAAAACCCTTCTAAACAATCCCTAAATTATATAGTGAATTTAGATAATTATTCTATACCTACTATAATATTAACAAATAAAAAAAGTTGGAAACAACAATAATTTTTCGTGAGTTGAGGTACCAAGAATAGATACATTGTTGGTTCTGTGTAGAAGGATTTATTGCCTTTTGGAACTTAACCTGTCGGAAGGTATGATTTTACACCCCACTCCATGGGGCCAAGACTTACTACTCTGATTGACATGCATTGGCTACAACCATATGACTTTAGAAAACATGACAAGTACAAGTTGAAAGAAACCTCCTGCTTAGTGCTTACAGCTCGAGTTTGGTCAAGCATATCTCGAACCCACGTCGCATTCTCAACTAGGTCTAAGATTGAATTAAGTTTTGGGTGTGATTTGTAGTGCTATCAATCTTTTTAAGTTATAACTTATAATACAATGTTCTATTTATTTATATAAACCTTGTGTGCAAGACATATCAATTATAACGTTATTTGCACTAAAGAAAGGTGTATACCTGGATAATGCACTCAAAACAAAATAAGGTTACGAGGCTAGTCAGTACCCACAAGTATTAGTTATCCAACTCTCTATGCATCCATGTGGTAAACAATTCACGTCCAAAAAGCTCCAATTCACAATTATGGCGATGGTAATGACTGGCGGTGGTGGTGGTAATGACAGTTGTGGTGGTGGTTGTGGTGACTTGTGGTGGGGGCGGCGGTGGTAACTGTGGTGGTGGTGGTAATGATAATGATGATGTAAGGTTAGTGATGGAGTAGTAGGTGGTGGTAATCACTTTATTCTCCAAAGGAGGACAAGTACATGTAGAATGATAAATGATGTCATTTTTAAAAATTAATGAGGGTATACATGAGTTAAATACTTATTGAAGGCTCAATGCCGATTTTACAAAAGAATCTTTTAAAAACAATATACATGCTACTTTTAAAAGTTGTTGTCTAGAAGTCATTGCTTTAAAAAATAATCAAAATATTTTATTTTTACCAAACACTTTTTATTGCTTATTTTAAAGTAAAGTAACTTTTGGTTATAAAAAAAAAAAAACCAAATAGACGAGAAAGAAAAAATGGAATTTATTTTGGTTTTGCAAAATTTAGTTAATAACAAGTACAAAACATATGAATTCTAAGTTTCCAAAAAAAAAAAATATATATATATATATATATATATATATGAATTTTAAATATCTACTAATATTATATAATACCCGTGCGGTATGGTATACGATCGTTAATGGTTGTAAACATTATTATCAAACTGAAAATGTACAGTTTGGTACAAATACAGTATCATTACCAATTGATATAAAATTTCGGTACACATTTAGTATGATACAGTTGGTAATTCGGTTAGTGCGATAATTTGATAAAAAATTTCATCCTTAGTTAAATGAGGATGGTGGGACCTAACAGAACACAAATAAATAAAAAATGCTAATTAAGTGGGCCAACTTTTTAGATTAAAAATTAAATTCAATCCCTTAACCTCATGTCCATGTCAGCATGCATATTCCACCTCATATTTTATTTGTTTTTATAAGGTTTTATGGTTCTTTTCTTTTCCTATAATACCCCATCCACATATTTTTCTGCCTCATTCGAAATTCAAACAAACAATAATATCTTAGCTGCATATATAATATATGCACTTCATATGGTAGGTATTTTGATTTCTTTTGTTTTGATTTTATAAGGGTTACAAAATTGAAAAATTAAATATGGCTACTAATTATTATAAAATTGGAATAACAAGATCTCCGTATAACATTGAAAACAAAATTTCTTTCCATGATATGCTTTTGCAATTAGGAGCCATGAAAGGGAAAGATGGACAAGCCCATATCCATTTTTTTTTCATTCATTCATGCCAATTCCCATATCCGATATCTTATCTCCTTCTAGTTTTCTCTTAATCTTTAACATCGTGGAGTAAGGTTTGTGTATCTATATATACTATATATGATTGCGTATTAATAATGTTTCTTTATGTTTCACATTTTTCATATGAGACTAAAAAAAGGTTGGTCCATGCTCTTCATGTGGTTATGCAAATTATGTTGCCATATTTACGAGAAAATATATAAAACAGCATTAGAGTAGTTACAATGTTTTTTTTTCTTGGGTCATACGAGATATACCATATACGTTATTTATGATTAATTAGATACTATTTAAAATCGACTAGGCATTATACAATGTTTTTTATAGCCTTAATTGCCACACACTCGCTCGTTTTTATTTTTTACTTTTCTTGTTTTAATTTTTTTTCTTATTATCTTTGATATTATTATTTTTACTAAAATATAATTTAAAATAATAATAAATTTATTAACCATTCTCCATAGTTTTTTTATATTGTTTTTTTTTAATGAAATTTTAATAAGAGAAGAGCAATTTGAATATTATGAAAGCTTCACTTTTTAGCCTTATATATATATAGATATATATATATATATATATATATATATGAATTAGATACTGTTTAAAATTGACCAGGTAAAATGAATCTTTGGAATCTATGCAATTTTCCGGTATATTCATCCAAATGTGACTGTTCATGAATTAATGGTGGATAATATTCATTGAGCTAATTGGAAATTTCAGGTATTAATTTCCACAAAAAATACAAACTATATGATACATTCCCGTTTAAAAAAATCTCCCCCATATGAAGTTTTATGTGACCAAACATTTTTCTAAATTTGAAACGATCACCAACCCTAAATAAAATAAAAGGGCAGTACTGCCCTCAATTCCATATTTCTCTTGGATGTGGATGATACCTTCCTCCTAGCAGGAATCTCTTGGGAAGTCCCTTCCTGTCCTCTCTCTCTCTCTCTCTCTCTCTCTCTCTATCATATTTTCGCTACTTCTACTTCCTCCACGCAGCAAACCACAATTTCCCCACCATCATCATGTCTTCTCATTCCACCCAACTTTTTCTCTCTGCACTTCCTCTAACTCTTCGACCCACCACCTCATCCTTCTCTGCCTTTAATCAACCAAAATATTTATCGGGTGAGTTCCCAAAACTTTTCATTTTTTGCATAATCTATTTTATTGTTTTTTTAAGTTTCTCTCCGACCCACACATCTTTGCTTTCTTTTTTCCCTACAGAGAAAAAAAAAAAGATAGAAAAATACTTCCAGACCTTTTCTATTTTCTACCCTTTCTCTCAGCCATATGATCACTTTTACCTTGTTTTCTTTTAAATTCCCTACTGGGTTTTATTTAAACATCTACAAGATTGTCGATCTCTGGTTGTTCCGATCGATCTTGTTTTCTCATCATTTTCTTTTCATTTTCCTTCCCATTTTCTTGCATGTATGTTTGGTTCCCCAGAAAATTCAAGAAAAAACTGGTTGAACTTTCTTTGTTTCACGGTTTGCATGCAGAGGAAGATCTTCTCAAATTCCGATCATTTTTTGAGTTTTAATAGTTTGGTGTTTTATCACAAAAAATCTTGCTAATTGTAGTTATGAACTTCTCTCATATATTATTTTGTTGTATTAGACTCTGTTCTTGAATACGATCTTCTCTTTAGAGATAGCTAGAAGCTGTCTTCTTCTTTTCTGTGTCTTCTTTTTCTTGAACTTCCATGAGGTGTGCGCTGTCTTGGATTCTCCTCTGTATTTGGCAAAACCTCGTATATTTCACCATGCAAGCAACTGCCACATACTCTCTGCGACCGTTTCTTTGCATTAGACCTTTGCCTTTGTCCCATTTACGTGATTTACGTCACAGTAATTAAATTTCATTTATCCAATTAATGTTATTTCCGTTACAGTAATTAAATTTTCACCACCTTTCCTTACAGGTGTTTGGCTATTTGGCGCTAATGACAAAAGAGATTTTCGATCCAAATGCAGTGCGGTTTCCAAATCCCGCACTCAAGGTGATCATGCTATAGTATTCTTTTATACTTCTATTATTTCTTTCCTTTTTTTACATTTATTTTTCACTTTTTACTGTGGTTGCTTCGTAAATATATACATACAGTTTTATATATCCTTATCTATGTACGATCAGAATATGCAGACGTGTTGCAAAATGGTCTGCCAGTGATAAAGTGGCATGAGATTGTGGAGGATGACATAGAAGGAGACGAAGCGCCTGAGGTACTAACAAAACTACATTTCTACTTTCAACAATATTTTACCTTTCTTTCAACTTCAATTTTTTTCTTCTATTTTTCTGATTTTTCCTTTTTGTTTTGAGAAAGGATTTTGGACAAATTAATAAGATCAAGCAACATGTGGAGACCATCAAATCGATGGTGGAGTCGATGGATGACGGAGAGATTACTATTTCGGCGTACGACACCGCTTGGGTGGCGTTAGTGGAGGATGTCGAAAGAAGTGGCTTGCCACAGTTCCCATCCAGCCTCCAGTGGATTGCCAACAACCAACTCCCAGATGGTTCTTGGGGAGATAGTGAGATCTTCACTGCTCATGATCGCATCATCAACACCATAGCTTGCGTTGTCGCACTCAAATCATGGAACGTTCATCCTGACAAGTGCGAAAAAGGTAACCGCTAACTAACCGGTCAATAAGTCAATACAGCGCTAACGACTAGTTTGGAATCTTATCCGGTCATTTTTGGGTCATCTACTGTGATCCTTTTTTTTTTTTTTGGCCGATGTACACGTAGGAATGACGTATTTCAAGAAGAACATAAGCAAGCTTGGCAACGAGAATGCCGAACACATGCCGATCGGGTTCGAAGTAGCTTTTCCTTCGGTTCTCGAAATGGCTAGGAGTTTAAACCTGGACGTGCCTGATGATTGTCCTGTGTTGCATGAGATTTACGCCATGAGAGATCTAAAGCTCACAAGGTACATAGCACACAAGTCTCATAAACTTTTGGAATTTTTAAGTTTGTTATTTTTCAAATTAATTATAAAGAAACCTTATCCACTGTGGATATATTATAATTTGGTCTGCTGGGTGTCTGTGAACTTTTGTACATGGTGTAATTACTAATCCTGGGTGTGCGCGTGTATGGGGAATAGGATACCGAGGGAAATAATGCACAAAGTGCCCACAACACTTCTCCACAGCTTGGAAGGAATGGCAGGTTTGGACTGGGAAAAACTTCTAAAACTGCAGTCCCATGACGGCTCTTTCTTGTTCTCCCCAGCCTCCACTGCCTATGCACTCATGCAAACCAAAAACCCCAACTGCATGAATTATTTGTCCAAAGCTGTTCGCAAGTTCAACGGCGGAGGTAAGCAAGTGTGTCAGTTTTGCGTGTAAATAAATAGTATTATCCAAAAATCTGTTTAACAGTTTAACAGCATGCATGCCATTTGTGACTTCGCTGACCAAAGTTGGCCTCTCGAGCCGAATGATGACCCTAATTACCTTCTTCTATTTTATTTCAGTTCCTAATGTATACCCAGTTGACTTGTTCGAACACGTATGGGTTGTGGATCGTCTGCAGCGCTTGGGAATCTCTAGGTATTTCGAGCCGCAGCTTAAGGAATGTATTAATTACGTAAGCAGGTGCGCTCGACAACTTACATTAATTTGACTAGTTTTTTGACTAGTTTTTCAGCTTGACTGTCTCATTGTCGCGTAGCGTATAAATAAAATTAACAAATATATTTTCTGTTATAGATATTGGACTGAGAAAGGAATTTGTTGGGCAAGAAATTCGGAGGTTCAGGATATTGATGACACAGCCATGGCATTCAGACTACTCAGGTTGCATGGCCACCAAGTGTCTCCTGGTAAGTTTTGTTACGCCATGTGTAGTAATATTACTGTAACAATCTGCATGCATAGGTAAAGGTATATATGTTTCTACTTTCGTTGGTTTAGTTAACAAATCTTGTTAATCAACCTAATTTGGTAATGAGGACAGATGTGTTTAAGCATTTCAAGAAGGGCAATGAATTCATCTGCTTTGTTGGGCAATCCACACAAGCTGTGACTGGAATGTACAACTTGCTTAGGGCTAGTCAGGTGATGTTCCCGGGAGAGACAATCCTTGAGGAAGCTAAGGACTTTTCAACCAAATTTCTGAGGGAAAAACAAGCTTCTAATGAGCTGCTGGACAAATGGATCATCACGAAGGACTTGCCCGGCGAGGTATATATAAAACATCAATTTTCCAAATTAGTTCATTTTTAATGAGAGCAATAGAGGGGCGTTTCAGTCTTTTCATTTCAATTTCGGGTCGAATTCCAAATTTACTTTTCAGTGAAAGAAATCAGTAAGATGCCAAGCAATTTTCCGTTAAGGTCATATTTTTATGCGGTATATGCTACCAATTTACTCGTGTTATAACACAAAACTTTTTATTCATGTTATACTCTAGTTACATTACTGACAGTAAATATTAAACTTGTTGTCTGTTTATATTATAATATAAAATTTGTAATGTCACATATTGCTATCACAAACTTCCTTTAAAGATCGCGAAAGAGTTTACATATACGTAAGTTCCATATATCCTACTTTCCAAAAATAAATAAGAGTATTCTAAAGAGAAAGGGTCAGAAAAAAAAAAGAAGTTGATATTATACTCTAGTTACATTAAGATTGTCGTCTTACTCATATTAGAATATGAAAATATACCCGAAAAATAATAACGTCCCGTTGCGATGTGTAAAGCAACTTACAACTGCGATTTGTCTTTTTATTAAGATTTATACGTGTCTTATTGTACTCTCCAAAAATATAATAAGAATATTCTAAATAGAGAGGGCAAATCAAACAGGTTGGGTACGCACTAGATGTTCCATGGTATGCGAGCTTACCTCGGCTGGAGACCAGATTCTACATCCAACAGTACGGTGGCCGTGATGACGTCTGGATTGGCAAGACTCTCTACAGGTATTTTTATTTAATTAATCAAACATATGTCACTCAGTACTACGGTCTGATGATATTTCTCTTCATTTAGAAGTGAGAGGTCATATGTTCGAATGTCGTGGATATCAAATTCAATACCAAATTAGGCTGTGGTTTAGTCAAACTTTCACTTCTTAGTGTAAAAAATATCCATATACTCAAAAAAAAAAAAAAAATCAAACAGATGATCTGCCCCCGTAAGGGGACAGCATATAGGACTACCCGAATGAATAGTTAATTATTAACTAATTATTTCAATTAATTATTTGATATTTTCTAATAATTTTGAACTTGGAATCTAACGACTTGTTTGGTTCTAGGATGCCTTACGTAAACAACAATTTGTATCTCGACCTGGCAAAACTGGATTACAACAATTGCCAAGCACTGCATCTGATCGAATGGGACAACATTCAAAAGTATAAAACCTAATAATATTATATTTATGAATAGAAATTTATTATTAATGTTTGGAACTTGATTTTTTTCCATGTATACGATATTAAATTACGACATATATATGCAGGTGGTACGCTGAATGTAAACTTGAAAACTATGGATTGAGCACAAGAAGCCTCCTCATGGCTTATTTTGTTGCGGCATCGAGTATTTTCGAGCCGGAAAGAGCCAACGAACGACTTGCATGGGCTAAAACGACGTCGTTAACTGAGACAATTGGGTCTCATTTCAGAGAAGGAACTTCTCAGCAAAGGAAGGCCTTTGTACATGAATTCAAAACTAGGTAAGTAAATGTTATACAATCGTTGTTCGGTCTCTTGGTGTCTTATTCATCGGTCAGACACATTTGTGCCAATTCCAAAAGTAGGGTTCATTGCTAGGGTACCCAACAAAAGGCTACTAGGCAAACACAGACAAATCTTTGACCAGATAATAGTGTCATACAAAGCACCAAATAATCTACGCAAAAGTGGAAGTCCCAAGATTTAGATCTAGGTAATAATGCACACCATCCATGTTACCAATTATTACTTTCTGCATCACATGATGGAAGCTACTGATACCCACTATGGTTGTTGTCGAGAAACACTACTTCGCTATTTTTGCGTATTAAATTGTTATTTGTCTAGAAGGAATAATTGCGTACATAGAATAACGACCCTTGTATTTTCCGTTGTTGCGGAAGAGTTTTAGGCATTTTGGATGAGGCAGATTTACATGTGGCTTGTGTTACAGGAAGATGAATACCAACAAGAAAGGGCAGGGACTCATTGAGATGTTGCTGACAACCCTACACTGCCTCTCGTTGGACGCCATGGTGGCGCATGGCCAAGACATCAGCCACCCTCTACGCCAAGCTGTGAGTTTCTAGCAAAACATCCACTTTTTTTAGGCTTTGTTTGACGGGCAAATCTCTATGTGCATTACCCAACTACAGAAATTAAACATTTCTACTGATCCCTAGCTAAAACTTTAATTTTGATTTTTTTTTTCTTCTGTTTTTTCCTTTTTAATCAAAATGCAGTGGGAAAAGTGGCTTCTGAAGTGGCAAGAGAAAGGAGATGTGCACCAAGATGAAGCCGAGTTGCTGGTCGAAATGATAAATCAAACCGCCGGCCTTTTGCCTTCAGATGGGCTGTTGTTGTCCAGTCCAGAGCATGAGCAACTTTTCAAGATCACCAACACAGTTTGTAACAAACTTCGCTGCTACCAAAACCAAAACCATAAGGTCAGAAAATTAAACCTATTTCTGCATTAGGGTTAGCTCCTTTCTCCACGTTTTATGTTATCAGGCTGTTTTTATATATTTTTTTTCTCTTTTATTTTCTCAGGTGAATGAAAACGGCAGCTACATCAAGACAACTCAGGAAATCGAACCGGAGATGCAGCAGCTTGCGCAAATAGTGCTGCAAAAGCCTTTAAATGGTGCCATAGAATCTTCGATCAAGCAAACCTTTTTCACGGTTGCAAGGAGCTTTTACTACTCTGCATGCTCGGATCCTGGAACAATCAATGGCCACCTTACCAAAGTACTGTTCGAGAGAGTATTCTGATTGTTGTGTATAAGATTAGGCCCCAGAGCAATGCCTCATTTAGTCATTGCATTTGTACTCAGTTCAACCCAGAAAGGGAAGTAAAAGCAAGTCATTGCGCATGTTCTTTGTTTTTGTGTGGTATCTGATGTGTTACTCAATCACAACGGGGGAGAAACAATGAAAGTGAAGAAGGAAAAATTAGGGTTGTTCCCTTTCACGATAACACTTTAAACACGGTTTTAGGGTTTCACAGTAAAAAACACTTCAAACTTAAAAGAGAACAATCCTTAGCCTCGACTATTATTACACCCGATGTTGTTTACCCGACGTTGTTTCAGGATTTATTATAGAATTTGATCTTGAAGTCTCACTAATATTAACAGTTGTCACGGGAGTTAAAGCAAAAAAAATTATTAGAGCTAATTCAACTGTCCAAGGAATGAAGACTTGCATGATGGGATTAAAATGAGAAGCAAAATAATGCACCATGCATGCAGCAAGATCAATAATTACAAATTATAGAATAAATATAAACAAGTAAGGGCAGAAACACAAAACACAAAAGGTGATGGACACATCGAATGAGATAGACATTGTTGTCTGTCCATCAAACCCCTGCGGCAAACCAAATGAAAATTATCATAAAAAAATGAGTTCATCAATTTCAACCAAATTAATAAAACTGTGGTAAAAGCAACCATGATTAGTGAGTAAACAAACTGTTAATTACGAGCTTAACTAGCACATTAATACCAAAGCAAAAATAGCCAAGACAAACATTCTCACACTCTCCAGGAAAACGTCAACTCAAGTCGAATCCAAACACGGAAAAAGAACTGAAGAATTTTCAACATATATTGTTAGCATGAATACCTAAAGCTGATATTTTTCGAAGCAGCCAATCTCAGTGAGGATCGTATATACGGTGGTTTGCACAAATGTGGTTACTGGACAAATAGTTTAGTTCTGTAAGGAGTTTGATATCTTTCATACCTGTTGGTTTAAAAAAAAACTAATGAAAATAGCTTGAAAACTTTGAGTTTTAATGATAAGGACAAAATAAAGGGTAAAGTGAATAGTAACATGATCGACTTTTTAGTGTAAAAATGTGGTTTTTCGTTAAAGTAAACAGTACCATGGGATTTTCGTTAAAACTCCCTTGGTTTAATGGTTTCCTACTACGTGTAAGCATATTAACAATGGCGGACAATATTTGCATACATAACCCATGAAACAGTTCCTGGATTGGCCTTCACCCAAAGGTGGAAATTCACGGAATCCCCACCTCTCACATCTTAAGATCTATTATCTAAAGAGGTAATGCACATAACGAGTGTTGTAGACATATGTGTAAAGCAAATTCTCTGCTAAATAACATCTTATAACGCAAGGCTACGTATCCCCAATTCCGATTGTAGGGTATAATCTCTCCTAAATGGCAGTCGTATCACATCAAGAAGTGAGGTCCCATGAATGTAAAGGCAAGAAGGGTCTACCAAAGCAAAGACATAAGGTATAGAGAGAGCATAGATCGATGGTTGGCATCATGATGTCCCTCCGTGGTTGAGTTCAATCATGGAATGGAGTCCTTAAAAAGTACTCCCTTCTTTTTTTTTTTTTATCTTAATCCAAAAAAGCACTTGACGAGATTGGATGGTGGGTCTGCATGTGGTGGAACCGTGGAAGTGTGATCTGATCTGAGGGCCACGACAGACAATGACAATGGGCTATAAGAGCTTTGAATGGGAAAAAAAAGCAGGAGGAAGATTTTGAGTATCAGAAGCATGAGACGCCAAAAGCAATATGACCATGCTTTTGGAGATTAACCCAGTTCGGCAAAAGTGCTTCACCACCCCAAAAATCCCCCATATCTTGCTTTGTGGCTTTTGATGGTTGGTTCATTTTGGATCATGACGAGGGCACGTGAGGCATATCTTCAGTTGCTACTTTGTTGCGCAAGCGGCAAACATGTCATTTCCGCCCACCTCCCGCAACATGGTGGGTGCACTGCACACCCTTAGCCAAATATGACAATAAAAAGAAATCCCATTTCCCTCTTCCTTTTTTAGGCCCCCCACGAGAGGGAGATATGGTATTCATGGGTCTGACGCGTGGACCGCGTGACCTGTCCGGCCACTCAACAATACCTCTTGCATCAAGAGTGGGACGCGTGACCTGTCCGGCCACTCAACAATACCCCTTGCATCAAGAGTGGGACCAACATAGAGGCTATTAGGACCTCAATGTAGAGCGGGCTCTCTATTTGTGTGTATGGAGAGATTTTTCAATGTAACCAGCACACGAGATGATACACTACGTGTCACTATACAATTGATAAGATATAACGGTCTCTCTATTTGTACACTACATGTTACTATAAAAATACAGTGGTCTCTCTATTTGTGTGTATGGCCAGACATATACATGTTCCACCTGCCAAACCAAAGAATTTCTCCGCAAAAGGTCCATGAGCACGTAAAATGGGGATCCTATCAACTTGTTCCTACCTGGATTTCTATCACAAGCAATTTCATCTTCTTTTTCTTCCATGAAAGTCAAATGAAAAGGGATTCTAGGCGTTTTGGTAGGACCGTAGGAGACATAAACATTTAGCCCATTTCGCTTAGGCTAGATTTCCTAAAAGGTAAAAAGTGCCAAATAAACAAGATTTACGGGCAACTCATTTGGACTGGATCTCAACATTTCAGTTGCAGCAACCCACTTCCCAATCATCTCGATGGACTTCCGCCTAATCAAATGAAATCAATTTTGTATACATCGAACCCAAATTTGGAGATTTTTTTTCCCCTTCTCTTCTCTTTTCTAAGTTAAATTTGGAGAAAAATTTATTTTAAATGAGATGCTTCAGAGGTTTTGAAACCGCTAATACATGAGATAATCTTCAGTAGGGAGGCCACACGGTGCAATCACCCAAACAAAATTGTAACAAATCCGCTACGTTTTAGTGTAATATTCATCCAAATCACACACTGGGATCCTCAGTTTCACAAAAAGCCATAAGCACAATGTAACGCATCATCATCGTAACACTTAGCAGGAGAAAACAGATTTAGTCATACTCTAATTCGTCAGGAGTAACTGGCCGTTTGAGGGGAATGATTGACTTCTTTTCAACGTCCCGAGATAATGCTTTCCTCATATCTGAAACAGGCACAATCACAATAGGTGAGAGGCCACACAGTTTAACATAAAGATGTTACGAGCATTGTAATTTGGATGGGGGCGACTCACCTAACCCATCTTCATCCCCTGAATAGTACCGTAGCACTCGTCTATAGATTACATAACCAAGCTGTGGGAAAAAATAAAAGCAGAAAACAAGATAGATAATGAGCATCACTTGTCCCAATGGAAATTCCAGAAATATCCAAGTCAATCCATGTCTGGCTCCCACAAAACTCACATAGAACCCCCGAATCATATACTTATGTTCCACATGGAGTTCTCAAAAGGTTCCCATTCTTATATTGATGTTCAAGGAATTATTTTCATATCTGTACAACAAACAAGATCCTCCTAACGAAATCGTAAAAATGGAAAGTACGCTAGAAATACAGGGAACCTACTTTCCGCTCATTTCAATTTTGGTGGACAATACAATGCAAACCATCTCTACAGTTAATGAAACATTACCTTTTCATACATCTTTATGGCAGGGGTGTTTGATGCTCTCACAAAAAGATCAACAAAGTATCCCTTATCACTGCCAAAAGAAACTTCTCGTTAAAGAGCTGATGCATATATGAAAAAGACTGAAAAATTACACAACCCGGTAACACTTCATATTGTTCTCAACCTAAAAACTGATTCAGAAGATGAAATGCTACGAGACTCAAAAGATGGTGGAGAATTCAATGCTCACTTCGATAAGATAGAACAACATAAAAAAAACAGACGTCATAATAGTCATAGGATCATTTCACCTATCAACATGTCTGAGCGTGTTAAGAAAAACTATGATCAGGTTTTCCATTATTGCAATTTGCAAAATAATGATTTGTGCAAGAAGATGCCCAAGTTTCTACTCCATACAAAGAAAACTATTGATATATGAATTGAAAGTTAATCTTAATCAAGGTATGCCCCTCTTACATCTTATCGCTGAATTCTTCAAGCAAGTTCATGAGCTTCTTGGCCAGTTGCTGCCTGCGATATTCTGGAGAAACGGTTACCGCAGTTACATGACCATGCCATGACTCACCTTGCCCCTCAACCTTTCCCATAACTGCAATCAAATCAAAACCAGATAGCTATTTATACACCTATCAAAACTAAAAACAAAGCTTAGAAGGAAAAGAGAAAGAGAAGCTAATCACATTAGCTCGAGAAGAAAGCCAACAAACGGTCGCCCAGTGGCAACATCCAACCTCTATTTTTACCTAACCTGAATGAATAAATGAGTGAACATCTCACACGGCTCATAACACCGCTTTTTAGAACAATCGGTCATACAAACCTATCCTAGATGCTCAATAAAATGCTGCGCAAAATTTGATTCTTAGCACACCCCGTACCCTAAACAACAAGGACCCATTTCTTAATCTGAAACCTCTACTCCCACAACCTTGGTAGTTGGTCCAACCAAGTAAACAACTTTATACCAACATCGATACAACAAACTTAGTAATTTTACGACAGAGAAACGAAACGGAACTTGTATACCAAGTGAAGTGCTAATTAAAATACAATGTTCTTTTCACCCAAATCTAGCATAGAAGAAAAGGCTTACTCCTACGTTCCCAACTTCTTATTCAGTCATTAACCCTCCATTTTTTTTTATACTTAAAATTCAAAAATTTCGACCAGTTACAAACGGGATTGCAAGATAGAATTTGTAATTACGGAAAATAAAACAAATGTAAATTTGCAGGGGCGAAAGCGAATTTGAGAGAGATTTGGTGTGCTTACTGTAACCCATGATTCGGTGTCCAGGTGCTTCGGCAACGTGAAAGTAGTCGGGCCATCTCGCCAAATACGTCATGTAAAACGACATATTGAACTGCAAAATCACCAGATTTATTAGAAATTTGCACAACAATTTCAGGAAATTGGAGAAGAAAAAGGAGAGAACTTTACGGTTTCAGTGAGGTGGTCGAGATTCACAGAGCTGAATCGAAGAAGATCATTGCAGCAGAATCTGCGTATCGTCGTCATCTCTCTCCCTCTCTCTCCTGGGATGCTTGAATAGTTGAATGAGTTCGACCGGTATTTCGGGTCGGTTTTACCGCTGGACAAATAGGACAATGAGGTTTGGGGAATTTGCATCAGTGGCTCCTTAATATTTTCCCAGTCAGCGCCTTAACTATACAAATTAACAGTTAAGTGCTCATTCTTCATATTGTTTGCAATTTGCCACCGTCATCCATTTAAATCCACTTTTCTATTAAACAATGGCACGCGTCAAAAACGTGCGCCTTTTTCAAAGAGCATTCTCGTCATTTTTGCTGCTAAACTAGGCACAACATAGAGGTAAAATGTTTTGAGTTTTGATTTTAATACGTTGAAATTATTTTTATTTTTTATTTTCATGAATTAATAAATTATGAGAATTAAAGTTTTGTATTTTAGTTACTAATTTTTTATGTGTTTACTGATATATATATATATATATATATATATATATAATGTGTATCGATATGAAAATTTCAAAACAAGTTAACAAAGATAAATCCATCGCCAAGTATGAGCTAGGAACGTTTTGTGAACAATACGGATTACCTCCTATTGCTCCTTTAAACAAAAAGAAAAAATCTCAGGTTTATCATAAGTACTCTAACAAGTACTCAGGTAAATCTTATCCCAAATATAGTAAATACAAATCCAAAAATAAACATCTTGATACTAATAGGTTTTATGAAAAACCCAAAACCAACAAGTGGAAGAGGATACTCTCCGGAAAAATCCATTCCAAAAACCCAAAACAAAAAGGAAATTGCCACAAGTGTGGCAAATATGGCCATTACGCCATTATAAAAATAGGGATTAGTTGTGGGGTCCACACCACATCGAACTTTAACGATCTGAACCGTCTATTTTTTAAGTTGTACCTCATAGATCATTCTTGCAAAATATTAGCCAAATCAGAAATATTTAACACATCTAATTGGGTTCAAAGAAATGAACGAATACTTTGTTATATAATAAACAATGAAATTTGATCTTGATAATTAAATAGGCAAATGGTTTCGGATTAAATTGAATTTTTGCAAGGATAATATATGAATCGAGACTAACAAAATAGACAGTTCAGATAGTTGAAATTCGATGTGGAGTGAGCCCCACACCTAATTCCTATTTTTTTTTTCAAAAAATGAGGATCCCTTTTGCATAAAGGGCATATATATATATATATATCTATAAATTAAAATAGTGTTGTTTTACATTAAAATCTATGTAGATGAAGACCATTTTTTTTTAAAAGAAGGACAACTAGTGGCAAGCCACGATTATCCACCCTTTTTGGGGATTGAGAAAACTCACATAGGCATTTCAACCTCCCTAGCCACACGTCTGGCTTCCACACTAGCAGTGGATTTCGAACCCAAGACCTCTAGTTTGAAGGAATCCTCACAATCTGCTATTTACTACTAGACCACCAGCTCGTGGTTGTAGATGAAGAACATTTCACCTATCATAATTAGTAGATGAAGAACATTCCATAAATAGATCCAACTTCAAGTGACCCAGTGTACAAAATGACGAGAATGCCCTTAAGTATGGGTGCCAATTGTAAAATAATGTGAAATTTGGGTGGTTCATTCATAAAAGGATTTTGTTCAAGTGCCATTCATGCAATTTTCTCATTAGGTTATTTTAGACCCGAACCGAAAACCTAAATTGCGCTCCGTTTACTACCCCACACCAAAAAGTATTTATCGCTTTCTCGATCTATTTAATTCAGGAAAATCAAATCATCGTCTTCTTCCCCAAATCCGAAATCCCATTCAAAACCCTAGATGGACCTGCTGAAGGAAGAAATCGCCAAGAAACGGCAGAGGCTCAAAGAAGACACCGGCGGCAAGCGATTCTTTAAGCGCTCCGAGATCGAGCAGAAGCAAACCCAGAAGCTTCGGGAGCAAGAGAAGCGCGAATTAGAAGCCAAAGCCCAGCGCCAAGCCGCCGCGTCCAACACCGCCTCCGCAAACTACTCTTCCGACGCTAATTCGAATTCCAATTCCGCCGCAGCTTCTTCCTCCGCCAATGCATCCTCCAATGCCACCGCGTCGAAGTCGTTAACCGATGAGCAGAACATCGACAAGATGAACCTTCCGAAACAGGAGGTCGTCCGCCGGCTCCGGTTCCTCAAGCAGCCGATCACTCTCTTCGGCGAGGATGATGACGCCCGGCTCGACCGGCTTAAGTACGTGTTGAAGACTGGTCTGTTCGAGGTCGACAGCGACATGACGGAGGGGCAGACGAACGATTTCCTTCGCGACATTGCGGAGCTGAGGAAGCGGCAGAAGTCGGGGCTTGTGAGCAAGCGGCAGAAGACGGAGGTTGATGGTGGCGTGGAAGATGGTGAGGGCGGGGTCCGGGAAGACGATTTGAGCGCAGATGGGTGCTCGAGCGGCGTCGATGCTGATAAGGATTTGAAGCGAATGAAGACGAATTTCGAGGAGCTGTGTGATGAAGATAAGATCTTGGTGTTCTTCAAGAAGCTGTTGAATGAATGGAACCAGGAGCTGCGCGAGATGCCGGATGCGGAGAGGAGAACTGCTAAGGGGAAGTCCATGGTTGCTACATTCAAGCAATGTGCCCGCTACTTGCATCCTCTGTTCAAGTTCTGCAGGAAGAAGGTAAATGGATTATTGCTTTCTGTGTTTTCATTCTGTTTCGATTATATTTAGCTCAATGATCAATCGCATCGTGCTCAACTTATATACATTGCGCGAAAAGAACTCGGAAATAGACAACGAAGACTACCTTTTAGGTGTGAGAATCATATCGACTTAATAACAAGTTAGGAAAAGAACTCGAAGGTATGCTCTTAGGTGTACATTTTTCTCACAATTGAGCGTAGAATGTCAAAACCCTGTGCTTTTTTTATTGTTGTAGTTCTCTTTGGATTGTATAGTTTTAGTTCATTTGATTTTTGGATATGGAGCATTGAATTGTTGTATTCGATTTGCAGATCCTTCAAGATGATATTCGCATAGCGTTGATGGTGGTGGTTCGGTGCTGCATGAAGCGAGACTACCTAGCTGCAATGGACCAGTACATCAAGCTGGCTATTGGGAACGCCCCGTGGCCAATTGGTGTCACTATGGTTGGTATCCACGAACGTTCTGCCCGTGAGAAGATTTACACCAACAGTGTGGCTCATATCATGAATGACGAGACAACTCGGAAGTACTTGCAGTCAATCAAGAGATTGATGACCTTTTGCCAACGACGCTACCCAGCCATGCCTTCAAAAGCTGTGGAGTTCAACAGCTTGGCTAATGGTAGCGACTTGCAGTCTCTGCTAGCATCGGAGGAGAGGGCAGCCTCTAGCGGAAATCAGGTTTCGGAGGAAAGACTTCTGATACTGCCGGCTTCATAGAAAATCTAGTCATGTATATTTGTGTGAATTTTTTCAGTGCACAATCAAACTGAAACTTCGTTATGAAGATAGCTCGCATCTTTAATTCAATCGAAATCGTTAATCCATATTCATCTGGATTTAACATCTCGTAGTTCTATTCCTTAAAATTAAGATTGTTTTACAGTCATTGTGAATGCATGGAGAGGGACAGAGAGAACAGAGATTATTGGCTCTTCCCAAAACCAAAAGTGTCTTCAACACCATTGTTCACCTTGCTCCGCCGCTCGGCAATCATATCCGCGTACGCCTGGAAACGAAAATGACAGTAACTTTAGATGTATACGTGGGTTATGCCAGTTGACTAGGGTAGCGTATTTGCCCACTGAGAAGAGAAAACAAGAAAACAAATAATAGAGGGAATGATGCCCACATACCTTAGGGTAAGAATAGAGAAAGATGTACCACCAAGTGCTAATTAGTAAGGTTGCCAAGATTGTCACTACTCCTGAGTGCAGAATCAGCCAGCTACCACCAATCACTACCACTCCAGTCAGTGTAATTGTCCATGGCTGACACCTGAGATTAACCAGAGAACCTTGTTATTTCTCTTTCGGGTCTGTTTGGAAGTACGTTTAAAATGACTTATAAGCGTTTTTCAAATAACCAAAAGCGCTTCTGATATCACTTGTATAAAAGCACTTGGAAGTAGTGTTTTTCCAAAGAAGTGACGTGCTTTTAACTAATGCTCTTATGAGCAAAAGTGCTTTCTAGATTAGCATTCCGGAACAGACCCTTAACTGGGTAACCTGAAATTCAATTCCAACAGTGTCCCCAAGCTAAGACGAACACAATAAAAACCGAACCGAACCAAACGGGTCCAAAACAATACGAAAAAAACCTTATTTAGAACAAGCAACAGGAAATTAGGGAAGAGCGAGGAGAGGGTGAAGGGCTCACCAGGATGGCTTGGTGTCCCAAACGGAGTCGTATTCAAGAGAAAGGTAGTTCATGTAGCCATCCATGTCATCCACAACTCCGTCTTCGTCCAAGAACTGAGACTCTTTCGGGTCGATTGAATTGTTGCCAAAGACGACGACATTTTCGCTGCGAAATCTCGTCGGCTTCGGATAAGTTACGGAGATGTGTGGGCCGGAGACGGGGTTGCAGAGATGGGTTTGTGCAGAGGCGAGACGGGGTCGTGGTGGAGAATGGAGGGAGAGAAGAGGGGAGAGAGATAGAGTTCCCATTTTGTCATATTGTCATGATAAGCAAAATATCTGTTTGCTATATAATAATGCTTTGCTTGTTACTCTATTTTTTCCCTTTTCTTTTTTAACAATACTTTAGTACTAAAAAATGAGTAGAAATTTCTACTTAAAATTTTTCAAAATTTATCTTCGTTGTCAATTTATAAAACATTGTGTTTATAATTAGAACTATTCATATTATAAATTATAATTAGAACCATTCATATTATAAATTATTCTATAAAAATCGCATCTGCAAAGAATCAATTAAAACTAAAACTAAGATTGTTTTTGTTATCAAATTGTTTAAAAACAAATGAACGGTATTGGTAAAAGCATTAAAAACTGTCTATGTATTTGCTACGATAGATTGATTAAACGACCTTAGTTTTAATTTATTTTTTGCAAATATGATCTTTACAGTGTAATTCATCGTATGAACAATTCTGATCATAAGCACAAAACTCTGTAATTAAAACATTAAGAGTTTTGAGTATGAGTTCATACTCATCTTTGAGTAGCCAAATATTGTTCTTTCTTTTTACTACTTTGATATTATTTAAAAAAAAAAAAATTGAAATACGAATCTGGATATAAAGGGACGAACATGCTACGGTAAATTAGCCTCACTCGCACATGCAGTTCTCTGCTTAGTTCGCTAGTGAGTATGAAATTTAGTAGCCAAAAGCTACAAAAATTCTACAATGCACCGGTGAATAGATTTCTGTCCTTTAGTAGGCAAAAGACCACGAAAATTCTATCATGCACTCGAGAATGGGGTTGAAATTGACGCAGAAGATGCAATCGGAATGGCTACGGAGGGTCTTAACGCACTCACCGACGGGGAAACGGGCGTCCCAGATGTGAAGGGTGCGGTCGTTGGATAACCAGGCGAGGTCGGAGATGCCTTCGGAGTGGCCGAAGAGGCGACGAAGGAGGGTTAGGGAGGAGGCGGACTAGAGGATAACGGTCTTGTCGAGCGACGCCGAGGCCAGAAGGCTGGCGTCGGAATTTGGCGCACGACATGGCGCTTTCGTGACCGGGGAGGATCCTGAGGTGGCGGTACGGCCTGTAGGGTGGCGATGGTTGGTCACTGCCACTGCTTGCCATCGCTTCTCTGATCTGCTTTACATTCACACTAAACACACACTACGTTATTTGGTACGATAATTTCACCCACTAAATTTTTCCCGCGGATACACCCAACACCAGACTTATTTTTTTTTTCTTCAAAAAAAAAAAAAAAAGGATATAGCTATTGGCTTCATCAATAATCTATTCTTTCTGAAACCGAAAAGACTTACGAAGTCATTTCAATCTTTTCTAACCACTATTTTGTTATTCACTAATGCCAAAAATCAAACTCAAGACACGCCGTTTGAAATACGTCCCACACCAGAATATTGGGTAATTGGTAATTTTTGGCACAATTTCCCCTCAATGTATAAGAAATTCTCACGATCCTGCTTTTTTGGTCGCCCATCAATGATTTTGATTTCAAAAGTTGATATCAAATCAAAGGGCGCGTGACCATGAATTTCTTGATCATCGGGTGACCGAGATACATTTCTGGTAAACAGTAAATGCGAGCATGAAGAAAGATAACTAAATTCATCAGATACAATAAAATCAGTTTCAAGAGATTTTTCTTTCGGTGAATAGTTGAGAGATCTTAATAATTACGTACAAAACGAACTCATGCTCAACGGATAGGCTAACAAATACGTTGACATCAAAGAAATGATAGAAACAGTATACTTCGAGGACCATGTTACTCTGTATACTGGAAGATACGCGGACGAGAAAAGAACAAGTCCACCAGGAAGCTTCCCATACGAGCCTTGGTTCGGCCACATAAGGTTGTTAGATGGACAAGGAGGGTGATGGCAGTACACCTAGTGTCCACGAGTCTTATTTTTCGATCATAGTTAAAGCTACATCTCGTATAGGGCTTCAAATCTTACACTTCGTAGGCACAAAAAGGCACTCTGTTAGAGGAATCACAAAGAAAGAACTATCAGTAATGCAAATCAATACCAGATTGTCGTGCAATGAAGATAATATTAAGTGCAAGATAAATAGAGCTGATGATTAATTTATCGCTACAAATCATTTAAAATCCCACGCTTCATTGGGAGATGAGATAGTTCAAAACAACATACGAACAACCGACATTGTTGCAAGATGTATGCTTATGTGTGATATGCACACCTCGAGCATGTTAGCCTACTCTCATTTGCAGAACTTTCGTCTTGCATGAGTGCATGAGCTCATGCAATAATATGTAAAATAATCACAAAAAAGATCACTCTGCAACTTATTAATTTGCATGTGTGTGTGTGTGTGAGAGGGTGAGGGAGAGAGAGAGGGGTACATGATCCATTTGGCGGCCACAGATTCCAATCCTTGCCATGCTTGGTTTTCTCCTACACGGCCACATAGTCTACCTCGTCTGAGCTTTCATCATAAATTACATAACGAGCATCCTCGTTGCCACTACCATGATCACTATTGTAACTGCTCTCAGAAAAACTCACGAACATTGAACCATCAGATAAAGGACTGCTCATCTGTGATGCCGAAGGCAGACTGAGATCACTATATGGCTCACTGTCAAACATTGGGTCCATGTCTGGGTAACTGCAAACACATTCAGAACCAGAGACAACTATGATAATCCAATTTTCAAAGACCTATTAATTCTATATTTGGAAAAAGAAAACTAAAATAGAACAACAAAGCTGAAGTTCCATTGAAATACAACAGTTGAAGAGTAAGCAAACCTTCCTTCTGGTGGAAACTCAGCCAGCAGACAGAGATTGGGCCTTTCTTCTAACACCCGCTTCGAGGGAATGGTGCTGCAACAAAATTGACAAAACAATTCACTGTTAAAATCTGTGTGTGACACAATAGGAACCGAAGATCAAATCCCACTTTCAGTAAGGTGGTGGTTTAAGAGATGGGAAAGCTCTAGTCCATTACCTTAAGGTGTGGCATCTCTGAATCCAGTCATCCTCAGACGCCAAGCCTTCTCTGTTAGATATATCCTGTTTGAGGCAATAGGAAAAGTAAACACCACTTTGAGCCCTAGAACTTTACATGCATGCTTACACAACAAGAATATGATGATATTTTATACACCTACAAGATGTCTAAGGAACTTGAAATCCCCAGCAAGAATAGCTGTCAAAAACCGAGTTGCCTCCACCTTCAAAATTACAATTTAGGCTTCAGATAGAGAAAGAGAGGAGAGGCACAATTGTAGAGGCACAGTCCGAAGTGCTCAACTTGTTAAAAAAAACAATTGATAAAAAAAAATGCTCACCATTTTGAGATGCATGCAATCCCGTAGAATCAAGACTTCCAGCAGATTCCCACCTGTGCTGCTTCCAAGGTTCCTGAAAATTATGAAGTTTCAATAAATCTATGATACAGAAACTTAATAAAAAATCTCCTCTATCAAAGATAACTGACCTTAAAAATGATCCAGTGATCGAGTAGGAAGTTGAAAAATCAACGTACTTTAATTTCTTAAGTCCCTGAACAAGTACCAGACATTAGATTTCCAGTCTGACAAAACGCAGTTATTTCACCAAAAAATTGTTGTCAAATGTATTACTGCTCCCAGACCTTTACTCAATACGTAATAACTCATGTAGCAATTCTATCTACATATTGTTAGGATTCTACTATAACACAAAATAATATGATACTCAGGGGTAATGTTTCTTGGATTTCCCAAGACATACCTTAAGAAGTATACGAACTTTATAATCATGCAACTTAAACCCTCTGAAGGCCAATGATGTTAGATGAGGGCAATTGTTCACCAGATCAACGCAAGTTGGTGATTTCAAACTGTCATCTCTACCTGGGATTTGTCAAACATGTGTAAGAATAAATTCTGAGAACATAAGGTGGGTTCCTCATGAAGAAGTGCAATACCTGATTTTGAAGATTCAAAGAACAGACGCTCTATTGATTGACAGTTTGCACTCACTGACAGCAATGTTTGCCTCAATTCAACATGACTGAAGATTGCACAAAATCAAAAATCCCGTAGTGTAATACAACAAACAAGATTACATAATGTTAAGAACTGAACTCACAGGCCAACAATCTCCAAATCAATGAGAAATGGGCAAGCCATTAGTGCTCCACAGAGTGACATAGTATCCATTCTTTCAATATTGTAAAGGTGCAACCTCCTCAGAAGAGTCCTTACAACAAGCAAAAGAAAGTATAAGATAAACAAGTAAGTAGCAAAAACAAAATTTTCAAAGTCTTACAATTCAAGCATACCCTGGAGTATCAATGTTCCCACATAAAGGGCTTAAACAGGATCTAGAAAGAATGGATGACTCCTTCCCTTGTCGAGATCTCTTATCATTCCATGAAAAGTTGGACACGTCTACAGAATTCCTGATGGTATAAACTAACGGTTGGCAAGATCCAATTGGTGTAGTTGGGCCTGGAACTACCCCAAGCTTAAGAGACCTGAATATTAAGACGGACACATAGACAGGAAAATGTTATGAAAATGAGACTATCATATGCTAATGCAACATCAAATTAGCGTTAAAATAAGGAAGCATAAAGTATGAGATTAGAACTGTAAACTACAGAGATGCATCAAAGCTTTCACTTGACACAAATGCATGAGCAGACTGTTAAAATTGAAGTTTTTGTTGGGTTGAAAACTCTTACCGGAGAGATTTCCCAGCTCGGTGGATCATTGTGGAAACTACCGCATTGTTAACTTTTGGGACAACTGTTGTCAAGTCAATATTGGCATAACAAGAGGGATCCATGGTACATTTATAAAACATTGAACAAGTAGCTGCAGCATAGCATAGGCTTTGTGTATCAAGCATGGAAAAGACCTGCATATCAGCACATGTACTCAGATAATGCATGTATTTCCTATCTAAATTCCGAGAAATAAAGTACTTCTGGCATGCAAAAAAGTTTGACCCTAAAACTAGTTTTGGATGAGGGTTTAGCAAGTGCCACTGTACTTGGGCCAAATCAGTTAGAAATGAACTAGAAAACATTAGATAGCGGATTTGAAATGCTTTACATGATCATTACAAATACATAAGGAAGGGATTTGAACATGTCTCCTTTCATAGTGCATTTCTAATATTTCGTAGTGCATTTCTAACTAATTGAGCTTAAATCCTTGGTATTTGCAAACCCCTCGCCGGAAAATTACCCACGGATTGATATGTCCACAGAATACATGAGAAAATACCAGCCTCACGCCAATGCCAATCATACTTACGGTTTCGATTTGATGGGGTAAACTAATCAGTAATCACAAAGAATCACATATGAATTGTTGAATCAAATCATTATGCAGCAGAAATATCAGTGATCAGGCAATTAAACACAACCCACAAACACAAATCAACCAAAATGCAACTATCAAATCTTCAGTTTCACATGCCCCAAAAACGAAAATCAACATTTCTATTCAAATCGATCCCCAAAATCCGAACAAATTACACAATCAACCCGCCGGATTCGCATTCAATTCAGTTCGATTTCGATTCTGCGTACCTTGATAGTGAGGTCGGGAGGGAGAACCCAGGCGAGTGAGTTGTGCTTGGAGTCCCGCTTCCTGGCGGAGCGTTTGGCGGCCTCGAGGAGGACGGAACCCAACTGGAGGGCGCGATCGATGAGCTTGGTCTGATCGGCGTCGGAGGCCCGGGACTCGAGGAGGCGCTCGAAGGAGAGGTCGATGGTGAAGGGCGGCGAATCTGAGAACTCGAGAAATGTGTCGAGGAGGTGGTCGCGATCGAGCTGGTTGAGGTTCGGGGCTCTAGGGTTTTGGGAGGGGCAGGGTCGCTTCGCCATGGATGACGGGCTGTGCAGCACGGTATCGGAGCCCCGTTATCACTGCATCAAATGCTTTTCTTCTTTTACTTTTCTGCTTCCAACCATTACTAGATTCCATAGCATCATTCATTCTTACGTCATCATTTTACGTCAAGTCGATTGCACATTATCATACGAATAATGTTAAATATACGAATGCATAATTGATTTAAGATATTGTTGTCATGAAAAATATTAAAGGAATTATTTCAAAAGTGAAATTCTCTATAAACTATATGTCACTTTACAATTTAACGTTGATTTCTGTGTCAACATTATATGCCAAAAACGTGAAATGGCAAATAGTCCATAAAGTGTATCACTTTTTATAGAGTCTCTTTAGCATTTATCTCGTTGTCATAATGCATCTACCATAATAGGTAAAAATGATTCATGGCATGTTTACATTTTTGGAATGGTGAAAAGTTTTGAATAAAAAAAAAGATATGAACGAAGATGAATAAGATAAACTAAACTCTTGAAGTAAGAATTGTAGTAATTGCAACGAGAATTGTTATTGACACTAAAAAATTCTCAATTTGCACTCCAATATGTAAAGAAAAATATACTTATAAGGAGTGTAAACTAAAATTTTTAAAATGCTAATAACAGTTTATATTTAAACACTTATAAATTTTTTTATTATAAGCAATATTCTACATTAATTTACGTCAAAGAAAATAGAAAGGTTTAAATATAGAACATAATAGTGAATTAAAAATCTTGATCATCAGAACAACTCACCAACTTGAAATAATAGCAAAAGAGTAGAAGAAAAAACTCTAAATAGTTTTGATACACATTTAAATAAACATGCCATTAGTATTTTAGTCATGGGGACAAATTTTTTAGTTTGAACTGACAATTTATATGTGAGCTAGAGGCCCAAGGTTTAGAGGATATCACATGCCATAAGGCCCAAAATAATTAAAAGGAGCAATTGCAACATAAGTAAGCCCAACTTCACTATCTCAATTCATAATATTACAGAATTAAATATGTTTTAATTGCTACTCAGTACTACGGTCTAGTGATATTCATTTTCACTTGAAAATTAGAAGTCTTAGGCTTGAATCTTGTGGATGGCGAATTTGGTACCAAATTATGCTGTCTATTGTGTGATTTAGCCAAACTCTTCCTCCCTATAATATAAAAATATCGATGTACTAAAGAAAATGTTTTAATTTGATCTAAAATAGTACTAATTACTTTTATAAATCAATATTTTACTCTACATGGACCGGAGGTGGTCTTAAATATTGAATTTAACACAAATATAGCATGTTACTAGAAACCTTAATTGTTTAATGTTCATAGAACACATCAAACACTCAAACCATTCAAGTTTTCTCCATCAAAGTCAAGTTTCATGATTAAACTAAGAGACTGAACCAAACCAATTACCCTTTTTCTTCAACCGCATACCAAATTAGGCTGTCTATTATGTGATTTAACCGAACTCTCCCTCCTTATAATGTAAAAATATCGATGTACTAAAAAAAATGTTTTAATTTGATCTAAAATAGTACTGATTACTTTTATACATCTATATTTTACTCTAAATGGACCAGAGATGGTCTTAAATATTGAATTTAACACAAATATAACATGTTACTAGAAACCGTAATTGTTCAATGTCCATAGAACACATCAAACACGCAAACCATTCAAGTTTTCTCCATCAAAGTCAAGTTTCATGATTAAACTAAGAGACTGAACCAAACCAATTACTCTTTTTCTTCAACCGCAGACCGATTTAAAGAGAATTTGGTGGGATCATGGGTGGAGACGGGAGAAAGGGCAATATATCTGAGCTTTTTCTATGTGTGTAACTGCATAACTACGTGATTCGATAGTTAAACTCTAAAATTTGTCCTAACCACTGAATAATGCATATATCTACACATAATTTTTAACCACTCTAGCTACATGTTGTATTTGCACTCTCTTTTCTTTTTCAATGGAGCGTGAACAATGATAATAAATGATATAAAAGTGGTGATACTTTGTCATTCGCATTCAATCAAATTTGCGTACACCTTTAAAGAAAAGTGAGTTCCTGCACTCACCTTTTCTCCCCTTGCATTCTCTCTTTGTTTATACCATTGATATGAAATTGCTAAAGGAGAATCAATAACGAAAATAAAGAGAAGAGTCGAGAAAAAGAGAAACGGAAGCGAAATTCAATATCCTTCAATTATGTTGATATAAAACAAGAGAGTAAAGACTCATAGTTTGTGTATATATAAGGTTATTTTCCAAGCCAAAAACATAAATTTCATTTCAAGTATTTGTGAAACCCCGACAATAACAACAACAACAACAAAACCTTACTCCACTAAGTGAGGTTGACTGTATGAATCCGAGAACGCTACTACCCTCGATTTTGGCGCCTAAGTATTTGTAAAACCCCAAAAACTGAAAACATAACTTCTTGCTTTTCTACTTCTATTCATTCTTCCAAGCATGCAAAACCAGTGAGAACCCAAAATCCTGCAACTGGTTCTCTCTCAACTGCTCAGAGGAAGAAGACCAAGTGAACACAGAAGGATCCAGAACTGGCAAACCAGTCCATAACTTCTTGCTTTCATCTGCAGCAACATTGAGGCAAGTTTGGAACATGAAAACTGCATCTCCCATTGAATTCCCAAACAGCCAATTGTGCACATCCCAAAACACTTCAACTCTCATCCCATCTACCACAATTGTGTGGTTGCCTCTGAACTTCCAATTCAACCTCTTCACCTGCATCACGAAATGTTTAGGTCAATAAAATAATTTCATATTTCTGGTTTCGTGAGTGGATACCTTGTTTTTCAACTTAGGTCAATGCCCCACTTACGACTTAGGTAGGCACCCATTAACTTATTTGTAACGCACAAAATATTGATTGACTGAATCCTAATTTCGAAAATATACCTGCAATACAGTCTTGCTGTCAATGCAGATCACAAGATATGCCTCATGGAGGCCACCTGCAGTTTCACACTCAATTTTCACATCATGGGTTTTGCCCAAATCACAAAACTGTGCCTTTGCTCCATAAATTTTTTTCCCACAAATGTGCTCTCTTTTCGCAACGAATTCGGCTGTGGATTTGGATTTGGAATTGGATTTGGATTTGGACTTGGAATTGGACCCAGCAGGGCTTTTGAAATCCTCCCTCTTCAAATCCCCAAGAAACAGAACAATTTCTTGATCAAACATAAGAGCTAGATAAAACTTCTCCAATGGTTCAGGTCCTGAACCAAACTTGGCATTTGTTAAATCCCAAAAGATGTCAATTTTCGTAGAGTCCACCTCCAAATTCTTCAACCCTTTTCTCTTGGAGAAAATCCATGGCTTAATCTCAACTCTGCAGAGGCAATGACTGGCTGCATCGTCGATTTCAATGGCAAGGCCTTGCCCCATCAGATTCTTGGTCCATGTCACAGTGATCAAACACAATCTGCCCTTTAATTTGCACTGGTAGACGCAGGAAACCAAGTTCTGGGCAGCTTTTGTGGCTCTTGAGGAAGAAGATGATGATGAAAAATCTGCAACTTGAACACCATTTTCACCAAAACAAGAAGGGAAGTCCCTCATCATAAGCATCGATCAACAAAAAGATAACAACTTGCAAACGTGAGTTATGCCAATTGACTAGGTAGCGTGTCCGTCCTCTTGCACCAAAGTATAAATTCCCTCCCTGTAGATTAGAGCTGTTTAGAATATCGTCTTTTATCAAGAAAACAAAGATGGCTAATTTCTTTCAGGTTGTTTCGAGTTTTGCCAAGAACTCCAGGTGAGAAAGAAAGCATGCACGCAGCAGAAAAATGGGTTACACAGAGAAAATGACTCCACCAATCAACATAGATGACCAATTACGCTAGTTAGCTAGAACAGTGTGTCCGCCAGTCCGAATGCATGCAATTTGAGGTGAAATGAAAGAATGCGGGCAGCAGAAAAATGGGTTCCAAAGAGAAAAGAACACCTACCTTCAAAAATTCAAAATTTGATACGAGCCTAAGCGCCCATCATTCAGATTTTCCAACCTGCAGCTTCAAAGTTGTTCATTCTTTATCTGGGATTTTGCCTTTTGAGGTCCAGAAAAAGAACCAGAATTTTGATAAGAAATTGAAAAACTGAATTGACAGAGAGAGATGAAGTCACATGGGGAGAGATTCGAGAGAGAATAAACTGAAAAGGAAAGGGGGGGCTTAAAATTGCAAAAGGGTTTGGATTTTGCTGGGAAAAGGTTGGGTTTACATATTACGTTACACAAATGACCAAAAACAAAAAAGTCCTCCCTCATTCATGGCCAATTGGGCACTCTTTCGTTCTTTGTCCATAACCGAAAGAATCATAAATGGGACCCCACCTCCCCTCCTTCCTTTTAACCGACAAAAGATTTTTCAATATGCTCGAAATACAGACATATATATTATATGTTATTGTATGAGTAAAAAAAAATGCTTAAAAAAAATTCATTCTACTTGTATATTAACATAAGACATATCGCATCGTATTTCGGACACAATAAAAACGTCATAATTGATATTACACATGCATTGCATTTTTGGAGCTGAAAATACAAACAACGTATATTTGAAACTTTAACGTGACTAAAGCAGTATATTCATTTTGTTGTACTCAAGTTTAAATAAAAAACACACCAACATTTGAAATTTTCCTCAGCATGAATCTTTTACAGAAAAATTCAGCAACGCCTCACAAACTTATGATTTTGTTTCAACAATGCCTCACAACTTATGATTTTGTTTTAGTTTGCCTTCACAACTTTCGATTTGGTTACTTGTCTCATAATCTTTAAAAGTATGCGTCAACCTGCCGTTTATAATAAGAAACATCATGCTTTTTCTGCTTTCTCCATTCAAACAGATGAAAATAACCCTTAATTTGACGAAAAAGTTAACAGACTTGACGATATTTTCAAAAGATTGGTGGAACTCAATTACCAAATTGAAAGTTCGAGGGCATTGCGAGAACTTCCCCCTTTTTTGGGTACTTTATCCATAATTTGTTGTCACCTACTCACCTTGTCAAGTGAGACAAAGAATGTTTCTTTAGCAAATACAACAAAAATCAAAAGTTGTTTTGTTAAAGTGAAAAAAAAAAAGGAAGAGACAACATAATGTTAAATTTACATGCTTATGGCAATGCGCGTTTAATTGATGTGATGCATTTGTTATGCCAACATTTTAATTCTTTGGTTTCAATTTGTTGTCACCATCCATGATTTCTAATAGTAAAAAGCATAAGGGGTGTGCCGATTTGATGGTCGAAAATTCAAAAGATGTGTGAGAAGTAAAATGGGATGTGTGTATATCACATCTCAAAGCATAATCATATACTATTTTATTTTAGTTTTACAATCTATTTTTATTTTTGATTGTGCATAAGATTCTTTTAATGCCTCGCGTATAGACTTATCTACTAAAGTTGGTTCCAAAAATATTTTCACAAAAAACACCTTTAGCTATTTGAAAGGCAGTTCCCAACGAGTCATTAGTAAGAATACGTAATGCCTACTTAAGAGCCCTAGGGAGAGGACAATGAAGGGTCTAGGATGGGGCATGGAAATGAACTTGTAGGCAAGATTGCCCTTGACCAAAACCGCTTGTCCGCTGTCACAGGGGACCATGCCTTCCCAAATGTTGTGCCAAAACTGCCTATTTTAATTTAGACCCATACTTTTCTCTTGCTTTTTGGGTAGAAATTTAAGCCAAGGATTACATACTCCACTCCACTATATGTTCCTCTTTTTGTAGGCATTTTGGTTGGTAGGAACAGTAGAATCCATTATCATCATAATTATGGATGTTGGGGAAGTGATTAATTTGCGTTTAGCATAACAGGTTGTAGCTTAAGCGGTTAAAGTATACACTTATACACTTGATATTTTAGGCTCGACTCTCTTTCTTTAGACATAACAAATGTTCTACTAAAAGATGAGCCGATAACATGATATTGATATGGTGTTCACAACACGTCACTTGACCAATAAGTTTAAACTCTAAAGATATTCAGTTTTTGCTTAATTGAAGGAGATGTCATATTCAACTCATATTGAGGCGATGACGATACTGAAATGTCGTTTTTTTTGGTCATAAATATGAAAATGAGAGGGTTTCTTGACGACTTGGTGAAGGGTTTGCCCCACCTTGAACAAACTGATTGAACTAACCTAGTCAAGATATGCTAGATTAAGGGATGGACCTACAAAAGAGTTGGTAAAAAAATGAGAGACCATTTCAATCTTACCAGAAAATTAATTAAGATGTTGTCTTGTCTGCAATCATTTTTCCATCTTACTTAAGAGAGCAGCAATTTTTATGAAAAAAAGTTATCATTCCCCCTCTCTCTCTCTTTCTCTCTCCTCATTTTCTTTCCATAGAGCATGCGCGATGGAAAGGGATTAACGAATTACTGTATGTAATCAAAGGCAATTTACTACCTTTTTTTACCTTTACCGGTACGATGAATGTGCATCCACTTCGGAGGTCCCGGCTCCGTGCATCGAGTTCCGACGCTCGAGACGGGTAGCCGGATTTGATGATTCGGGACTAGGGAAGTGGACGCCGGCTAGCTGGTTTCAGGTCGGAGGGTTTCGGAATCAAACCGGAAAATCAATCGGCCGGGTTCTGAAATCCCAGGCACCGCATTCTGCGATTAGAATATAATGCAAGGGTGGTGATGTAGAGTAGGTGAACGAGGGAGGGAAGGAGAAGAAATGTAACCCCAACGGTGACGGTGGGTAAATGACGGATAGGAATAGGCTAGGTTCAGAGTTCGAAATCCTCCATGAAAAAAGTAACCGAGACAATATATGTCATGATACCAAGCAAGCATCGTTACATACATGATCAGCAAAATTACACACATGAAACTCTTGGTCACCTTCGATTCAACACGAAAATAAGGAGTACAAACCGTCAAAGAAATCCGACTCCATCTCTTCTGTATTCTTAAAAGTCTCCACCGTCGTCAAATACAGCGGTGATGTTTCCGAATTTGCTCATTTCGAGATTGTTACATTAAGCTTTAATTGCTATCGAGGCACGGTGATTACTCGTATTGTGCAATAAGATTGAAAGCTTCAATTCATAATCTCCACCAAAGTGTTTGTTTTGTCCTATCATCGAAGTCCCAGTTAGCATGCTCGAACTCACTCTGCCTGACGCTGACGCTATTGGGGTGGTGCTTGTTGCGCAAGAAACTTGTGATCCAATAGCGAGCTCCCGGCTTTTGTATTCTGTGGGCGATCCCAACTTCAGATAGGTTTGGTATTGGCCAGACCTTCCAGTATCATAAGCAGACCATAACTTCCAACTGCATACAATTGAGATAAACGAGTGAACACATATTACATATTGGTCAAGAAAAAGATAGCATCGGACGTAAAAAATACGTCAAGAATTCTGGTTCGGAGTATTCTTTGAAAAAAGAGTTCAAATCAACATGAGTTCTTGATAGAGCGAGAAATTTCAAGGAGATATGATATGATATGATTTTTTTTTTTTTTTTTTTTTCATTTGAACAAAGTACATAAATAAAGACACGAGGTAAACAGCATAATCGTCAAAACCAACCTACCTTTCCACCTCAACTCTACAAACAAAAAGGGGAAAGATAAAGAAGATTCAAAGACTGGAAAGCCAAAGTTATATGAAAGAAAAGCATAGAAACCATAGTAAGCTCCATGAAATTATGAACTCAAACCATAGCATCGAGCAGAAAGACACACGAAAAACAAGAACTCATAGACAAAGTACTTAAACACTATAACTATTACATGTCCCTAGTTAGAAGTCTATACAGTTTTCCATGAGATGGGAAATGAAAACTATTAGCCCCACAGGAGGTTGTGAATAAGTGATTGTATGACCAGCTACAAATATTCTGATATACCTATAAAATGTCCATGATTGAAAGTACCCGTACTTGGCTGCTAATCGGAGGTACTTAAACATATGACCGACTATCGATGCGGAACAGAAGTGGTGGCTTTCCTAAATCAATGGGTGTTTTAGGATTCTAATATTTAGGGTTTTAGTCTTCAGATTTCCTATTCTATCTTGGATTAGATCCTATAATAAGTTTACTTTCCTGCATTCTTTCGGTTTAAAGGCATTATAAATATCCTTGTAATTCAGTATTCAAAAGGAATGAAGAGTTGATAAATAGAAAAGTTTGGTTTTCCAAAGACTGGAACTCTTATCCTGCGATGGAATTATTTTGAGAGATGCCAAAATTCTTGGTGAGAGGCCCCTGGAGTGATTCCAGTTATCCTTTATTATTGCTTTAGTTTATGCTGTCAGTGTTTTCATTTCTGCTGAGCTATTAAATTCTGCTGCCCGACTCTGTCCTACATCAACCACATATTATTCGATATACCAATTACACGTCTGTGACGTGTAATTGTAAGTACCTATCTACGCCTGATTTTTTCAGCTTTTTTGGTTGCCTCTGTCTCATTCACCAAGGAAACAAAAATTTAAACAGATACTCATAGTTCAGCCATCACATATTTAGTACTGAAATCCCCCCAGTTCAAATATTCCTCATGCATGACTTGTCAAATTCAAAATAAGTACAAGCTCCTTCCTAAACATTTAAAGTGTCTGCCATCACCGAAAATCTATACAGAACTCCAACAAGATGTGGCAAGTAGTCATCAGTTTCTATATACATTAGATCTAATAAACTCCAACAAGATGAAGGGAAAGAAAACGAATAAACATTCCGAAGCTCAAATACATCAACCACAAAAGTGACTGCTAGAATCTTGAGATTCAACTTCTTGCAGTAGTGAACACCGGAGATTGCATGAATTGAGAACTGAGAATGCAATCACTAGCTTTGTTGTTTCCACAATTTGATATCTACTATGATAAAAAGCTAATATCTTTAAGCACCACAATACTAGATGTTAACAAACCAATGCATCCAATTCAATACTGCTCAAAATCAACTAGTAACATACATGACATAATTCATGAAAGAGAAAAGAAATCGACATTTCAGATAAAAGTAAACATACATGAAACTAAGCATCAGCAATCTCTTTTTCCTTCCCGGAAAAAGGGTCATGAGTAGGTCCGACATCCTGCCCAATATGGCGCTGAACCAGCCGCTGCAAATCTGCCATGACCTTGTGCTCGCGCTTAGCTTTCTCCTCGTAGTTGAACATGGCCAAAGCCCGCTTGTCCTCAGCACTGTAAACCTGGTTTTCCTTCCTAATACGAATGGCATTCATTCTCTGGTGCCTACTACCACTCATTACATACCCAAGGTTCTCAAACTTCTGAATCTCATCAGCCGAAAGACCCACTTCTCCTCTCCGCGGAATACGCTTCCCTTGCTGAACATATTGTGCAATGGCATCACCTTCACCAGGCCTCAGAGCCCCACCATAACTAATATGCCCTTCAGCTCTAGGCAAGGGCATTGGCCCAACCACTGGTTCATCGTCCAATGACAGCTTCTTCTGAGCCTCGAAAATCTCCTTAAACTTCAATGCCTCCGCATTACTCTCATCCTTCATCATCTCCTCTTCCACTAAAGTAGCAGCCATGGCATCAACCTCAGAATCCAAACCCTTCTCCGAGTCCGATTTCTCACTCTCCATTTCAGTTTCCGACTCTTTCTTCTTACTCCGACTGAGAGACTTTCGCTGTTTCTTCTTCTTCTTCTTCGAATCTGAAACCTCACTATCACTGTCTTCGCTCTCATCCGACTCGCTACTGCTACTACGCCTGCTCTTCCTCTTTCTTCTCCTTTCTCTTCTGCTCCTGCTTCTCTTACTCCTACTTTTCGACTTCTTTCTCGTTCTACGATCCTCCTCTTCATCCGATTCATCATCACTTTCGCTCTCACTCTCCGATTCACTATCACTATATCTCGATTTCCTACTCCTGCGCTTCGAACCCGAACTCTTCTTCCTTTTCCTCGACCTCAAATCCTCCGATTCAGAATCGGATTTGGATTCAGACTCGGACTTCTCCTTCTCTTTCTTCTTGTCCTGCGATTCAATATTCTCCTCCTCGCCATACCGCTCCGAAATCACATCAGCCTTACCCACGAATTCGAACTCATCGTTCTCAACCCTAGGCGGGCTGGGCGTCAATTCCCAAATACAAAACTTCCCCGATTTCCTCAGCTTCTGCCTCTTGAGCCTCCTGTACTCCTCGAAACTCAGCCCCTTCAGCTCCTCGTCGGACTCCTCCGATTCCACCCGTCCTCCATTCCGGTCCAGACGGTTCCCGCCACGCCCGAATTTCTTCGGCAGAGAGTCCGGCCCCCCATTAGCCCTAGGGCTTCGTCTAGGGTTCGGGTAATCGGGCGAGCCCGAGCGATTTCGGTAGCGGCGGTTGTCGTGCCGCTCGTAGTCCTCATAGCTGGGGCTGCGACGCCGAGCCAAGGATTCCGGGCCTCCTCCGTTGCCCCTAGGGTTTCGTCTAGGGGGCGTTCCCGAGGGGTTTCGGTGGCGGCGGTTGTCGTAGCGGTCGTAGTTTTCGTAGCTGGGGCTGCGACGCTGGTATCGGTTGTCGCCGGATGAGTCGGAGTGCGGTGGGTACCGGCCGTTCTCGTGATCGGAACGGTGTCGTCTCTCCGGTATGTGGATGGTGGATGATGGCCTCCCCATCAGAGAAAATTGGAAGAGAGTCGGTGATGAAATTTCTGTTTTGGAAACCAAAAACTCGCTTCTGGTACTAAAGTCTAATATTAGTAAAAATACTTGGGCTGGGCTTTTCTTTGTCTTCCAAAGTTTATGGGCCTAAATAATGCTCTGGCCCAACAAGTACTTTCCACGTCATTGTTCCATCGACCTCCGTTTGATGAAAAATGATCCGGCGATGATCCTTTCTAGGGATCCTAGAAATCCAGTAATCGTGACCGTTCATCATAAATATTACGATCAGCTTTCATTATGTATTATTTATATTTAATTTTAAAATTTAAATTTTAAAATGATTTCTAATCTCACGATATACGATAAACGGTCACGATTACGGGATCCCTAAGAAAATGATTCAGCGAGGATTCTTTTCCTGTTTGATAAACTCAACGGAAAATTATTTTTTCTTCAACAATTGTCATATATGAGATTTAAGTTCATATTCTCTTAGAGCGCCTTTAACATGGAATGCATACAGATTGAAAAGTGCGTGTCTACATCCAACGATCACTCAAACTCATTTCTGATGTGTCGAAACCATTAATTATAAAGGAAAATTAATAAAAAGGGATTAAAAACTTTGAGTTTTAACGATAAGGACAAAATAAAGGGTAAAGTGAATAGTACTATTATTGATTTTTTAGTGTAAAAATATGATTTTTCGTTAAAATAAACAATACCAAAAACTTTTCGTTGAAGTTCTCTAACTATAAAAGACGACCAACCAATTGGAGTAGTGTAAAAATAATTGCCCACGATCAAGCTTATCAGCCCATGTGTTGGACATGTGCCCAAACGCATATTCAACCTTATATGATTTTCTCATTTCTGTAATGTTGGTAAACATTTCTTAAGACCGATAATCCATATTCAACCTTATTTGAAAAATATAACTGTCACAAAAGTAATTTTCGAATCTCAATCAATAGCCTATGCACAATATAAACATCTCAAAATTTATTTTCTTCAAAGTTTGCAACATCAACAATTTTCATCACTCTTGTTATGATCCAACAATTTTGATTAGATAATCACCACGAGATGGTTTGTGGTTGGTAACAAATTTCAGGTCCGTAATCCATACGGTACGTTTTGGGTTCGATTCCTTATGCTAGTGAATCGTATGAGGGTGGCCATGGAAGATTAAAATGTCTTTACAAATTTTCCTGACCTTCGAAAAGGTGAACTATCATGAGCGAAGCCACCGGCTAGTTTCATTTTTAAATAATTAAAAATAAAAACAATTTCGATTAGATAAAATCTTATATTGGAGATTATGTTTGCAAAAAGAAAAGAAAAATGTCCTAAAAAAAGGTTGGGCCGGAGTTACCAATACGATTTCGATCGGCCCAAACATTTCAGAAAATGGGCTTTACCGCTCTATAAAACATGCATAGTCCAATTCGAAACCCTAAAAACCTCCTATCACCCCCTCCTTCTCAAACGCGCAAACCTCTCGTACACACAGTCCCCAACCGAACACAGAGCGGAGGCGCAGAGAGAGAGCCATGGCGGATACCAAGGCAGTGACGATCCGTACGAGGAAGTTCATGACCAATCGCCTTCTCTCCAGAAAGCAATTCGTGAGTACTTTCCCTGTTTGGTCAACTAGAAAATGCAGGAAAAAGGACATAGAAAATTACCCAGATGTGTTTTTTTACCTGGTCGGCTGATTTTACTATGTGATTTTTTGGTTTCGATGTGTAGGTCATCGATGTTCTGCATCCTGGCCGACCCAATGTCTCAAAGGTTTGGTTTCTTTCTTCGAGCTTCTTGTTTCTTTCAATGGGGAATTGTTTCTGTATATTTGATGTTGGTTTTGAAAAGATATAATTTAAAATCATTGGTTTGTCCAAATTTTTAGGACTGTTTTACTACAACAACAACAACAAAGCATTTTCCCCCTAAGTGGGATCGGCTATATGAATCCTAGAACGAGATTGCACTCGGTTACGTGTCAATTCTTTTAGGACTGTTTTACTGCTAGATCTATTTATTTTATGGTTTTTTTGGTTTTGTTATAGAGATGGGAGAAGTACAATTGTAATAATGGGGCAAAGAAATGTTGATTGAAATGGGTTTCTGTTTGTTTTTGTAATGAAGGCGGAGTTGAAGGAGAAACTTGCGAGGTTGTACGAGGTGAGGGACCCAAATGCCATCTTCGTATTCAAGTTCCGCACCCATTTTGGAGGGGGGAAGTCTACTGGTTTCGGTTTGATCTATGATTCTGTAGAGAATGCCAAGAAGTACGAGCCCAAGTACAGGCTGATCAGGGTAACTTATCTTATTCGCTCCCATCTTGTTATGTGGTACTTGCATATTGGCAAATATCTGTTTTTAACCTCTGTAGTGATTCAAAATGTGCGTTAAATGTATCTTTATATTTATATGGTATGGCCGGTTCCCTTGTACGGTGTTGGATTTGAACAAATCCAATGCGTATTGGGGTTGAACTGGCAGAAATGAGACTAAGAGAGAGAGAGAGAGAGAGAGAGAGAGAGAGAGAGAGAGAGGATCTTAAAAATAACACTTCTCTGGAATGAGCTTGATACAAAATTTCTGTGAGGTTGTTGATTAACTGTTGGAGGAGGTTCATCTGTCTATTTAAGTTCGCTCATTTAGTTAGTATTTGATTCATGCTTTTAGAGTGGGTTCTTACTTTAATATCGTTGAGTATAATGTTTCTTTTCGCTGCTCCCTGTATATTTATATTCTTCCATTATTGGGGTGCTGATCTGAACAATTGCTTGAAATGTTACAAAAGCGGGTTTTGCAATTCCTTTTGCTGATTTGTATGTGGTTTCACAGTCTGTAGGCTTCTTTCAGTCAAAGAATCTGTCGTTTGTTTGGCATGAAATGCATATGGCTCTCAAAGCATGTCTCTTTGACCTTATAAATTTTGAGATCTCTCTCTCTCTCTCTCTACATACTCATATATACTCTGTACGCGCGCGCACACACACACACACATAAATATATATGTGTATATATATATATATATATATATATATATATATATATATTTGTCTGTTGTCATCTCTCACACTTGGCTACTTGTGCAGAATGGACTGGATACAAAGGTTGAAAAATCAAGGAAACAACTCAAGGAAAGGAAGAACAGAGCCAAGAAGATTCGTGGAGTTAAGAAGGTAACGCTATTGTTATTGTTTTGTCCTGGTTAGTGCTAGTAAAATGTGACGGTACGGTAGGGAATGTATTACCTTAAGCAGTGGGTACGCCCTGGAATTGGAAACACTGGTTATCGAACCTTTTCAATGTTTTCAGCTTAAAGTTTTACCCTGATGTTTTCTTGAGCTGGTTTAACATTTTCAAATGTTACATGTGCAGACAAAGGCCGGTGATGCTGCCAAGGCGAAGAAGAAATGAGCTTCTGCATGTTTTGGGATCGTATGTGTTCGCAGTAGGGTTCTGTGTCATCAGCCTAGCTGCATCTTGTTATTTTCTTTTGTTAGCGAGCATGAAATTTTGGGATGTTTTAATTTCATCAAAAATGTTATGATGTTTAATGAGTCGTGGAATGTTATGTATGTTCTAACTTTTCGGTAACGAAATTTAAACCATCAATTCGCATGTTTATTTACTTAGCACTTACCTAACCAACCATTCAAAGGAAAGGAAATCTCGGATGTTACCTTAACATCCAAGATTTCCTTTCCTTTGCAACTCTCGGGCATGTTTCTTTATGAGAGTGTCTAACTAGCTAGTTGCTTCTTTCTGAGAGTGCCTAACCGGTTATTGAAAGTTGTGCTCACACGAGCTTGAATGATACTCAAATACAATGGGGCTTGTTTCTTTCAGAGAGTGCATGATCAGCTCGAGAGTTAAGCACTCTTCGACGCATGAATTGCTTCTTTGTGAGAGTGCTTAACCGGTTATTGAGAGTTGTGCTCACACGAGCTTGAATGATACTCAAATACAATGGGGCTTGTTTCTTTCGGAGAGTGCATGATCAGCTCGAGAGTCAAGCACTCTCCGATGCATGAAATAAAGAAAATTTGAAAAGTCTCAAAATGCATTTTGTATTGCATGCATGAACCATGATGAATTCGATTGATTAAGGAGTAGTCGATCACATTCTCAATTATTATATTTTCCATTTTTAACGTTTTGTTTTCAAGTAAGTAAAAATATCAATTTGTCGCTATGTTTCTATCCACAGTACATTCGTTTATTCATTCGCTATGTCCTTAAAGGCATGATTATTTCATAGAAATGCTTGCCATTTTATCTTAATTTCATAAGATTACTTACCATATCCGGCCAAACAAAACGGATTACTTACCTTAACCATGATGTGAACGTCTTTAATTTACGCAACGCTTGTAGGATTAATTTGCTAATTAAGCTTTGCCCCTATTAGGCTCGTTGGTTGGTGGGTGACAGAATCCATTGGTCGCACATTACAAGACAGGATCCAACTGTTTTTTGTGACTCATTGTCGACCTTATCATAAACAAACTCACAAGTCTTTCGGTCAATTTAGGAACACAAGTTTTCAATGTCCTCGATTCCGTTCGGACTTAGAATGACTTACATCTCGTTTAAATGTATTTTTAAAATGACTGAAAACACTTTTAGTGAAAATATTTTTAGAATCAATCTTTAGTAAATATGCAAGTAAATCTTAAAAAAACATTTAAAGTACTTTCTGGAAGAAGCACATAACTGATGCTTTTTGCAGAAAGCACTTTAAGTGCTTTTGGAACCCAGAAACATATTCTCTAAAATTGCTTTTAGTTATTTTAAAAGTATATTCAAACGAGTCATTACTCCACCTCACAAAAAAATATTTTTAGTTATTTTAAAAACATTTTTAAACGATCCCTAAGTTAATAACATATCAAAATCTATTTAATATAATTTCACCAATTAATAAGATCCCAGACGTTACTTCAAACCTTCAATACAATGAAGTAAAACCCAAAATAAAGATAATTATCAAAACTAATTAAGCATTGTAATTTTTTTTTTAATAAACGATATTATCTACACTAAGAGAAGGTGGCGTAGTCTTCAATGAACCTTCATAAAATTCACTTTTGACGAAAATCAAAACTAAAATCTCTCACTCAAAGATGAATACCTATAAATCATAACACTAAGTGACTATCGTAAACTTTTTATTAACAACAAAAGAAAAATTAAGCGTTGTAAATTGAGATAATATGGTAAGTTGAAGAGTCAAATATTAAAATAAATAAATATGTACAATTTAGATATCAATTAATTAAAGGAAAACTAATAAAAAAATGCTTGAAAATTTAAGCTTTAACGATAAAGACAAAATAAAAAGTAGATTAAATAGTATCAAGATTAATTTTTTAGTATAAAAATGTAATTATTCATTAAAATAAATAGTATCAAAAAATTTTCGTTAAAGTTTCCAATAGTTAATCGTTCAAAACAAGATATCAATTAATTAATAGAAAAAGGTCCCGTGAGAAAAGGACTTATGCCCCATGTGACAAAAAATTACCATCCACCTCACCAAAAAAAAAAAAAATTTAAATTAAAACAGAAATTTCCAATTTGTTGTAATTTATGGAGGGAAAACCACAAAATCACCCCCGAAAAAATAAAAAATAAAAAAGCAAAGGGAAAGCTTGCAAATCCCCAAAGGCTTCCTTGTCTCTATCAAGAATCTCTCTCCCCTTCAATTTCTTCCCCAATTTCACAAAGCGCCATGGCTGAACCACTGAAGCTTTTGGGTCACGTGCCGCGCACGCGCTCGTGAGAGAGGCGTCAGAATTTCCCCCCGTGACTTTGCATTGACTGGGACCTTCGTCAACCCATTGTCGCGGCTGGTGATCTGGTCAGTCCGTACACGCTCAAAACATTTCACTGATTTCCATATATAGTATATATTTTTATGTAAATATTTTCTTTACTTTTTTGGTTACAGGGTAGGGTTAATTCTTGAGAGAAGAGCTTTTTAGCTGTTGGTTTTGTGTAATTAAGTTCAAAACTGAAGTGGGTTTTCTGTGATTAGGGTGTATCGCGAGAGATGCTGAGATCTGGGAAGGTAAGGGGTGAGAGGGATAAGCAAATTGGTGTTCAGAAGAAAGGGGATGAGTTGAAACAGGGCGGTTTGGATTCTGGCGGGGAGAAAACCCGGCATTTGGTTTTGGGCGGGGCGGAGGAACCCGAGAAAGAATTTGTGGGGGAGGGTGGCGAGGAGGGTGGGACTGAAAATGGTGGAGCCGCTGAGAGTGGGAAGAAGAGGTGTGTTGGTAATGGTGAAGAAATTGGTGATGAGGGTGTTGAGATAAAGTGGGTGAAGGAAAAAGAGGCAGATGGTGAAGTGCGAATTTTTGGGCTGGTTTTCCGATCACAGTTAGCGGCAGATGGAGGGGGTGATAAGGAGGTGAGCAATGGGGAACTGGTTGCGGAAAGTAGAGAAAATGACGGGTCTCAGAAACAATGTAGTGAGGTAAACAATGAAAGGAGGAAGGAAATGGAGGTGGATGGTAAAGTGCAAGTTGTTGGTCGAGTTCTGTGGTCACAGTCAGCGGTGAATGGAGGGTGTGATAAGGTTGTGAGTGATAGTGTTCTGGATGCCGAAAGTAGAGAAAGTGATGGGTCTGACAAGCAATGTAATGAGGTAAAAGATGAAGGGGTTGATCTGTTGGGTCAGAGTGAAAATGTGGGAGTAGGTGAGACTGGGAAGAAAAGGAGGCGGGTTGATAATGGTGAAGAAATTGATAATGATGCTCTTGAGAAGAAAAAGGTCAAGGAAGATGTGCTAACTACAGTTAGGATTCTGCGGTCACGAGTTGTGGTAAATGGGGTGTGTGATAAGGCAGGGAGTGATGGGTCTCGCAAGAAATCTTCCAAGGTTAAAAACGAAGGGGGTGATCAGTTGCTTGAACGTTTTGCAAAGAAGTTGGAAGGAAAGAGAGGGGGCCTACTCAAGGTGGAAAAGGAAGAAAGTGATGGTTCGGGTGCCGTGCTACAGAAACGTAAGCGCGGGAGACCTAAGAAGGTGCAAACGGAAGAGAGTGATCTGTCGGTTGGTCCGTTGAGAAAGAAGTCAAAATTGGAGCACAAGAGACCACTTAAGGTGCAAAAGACTAATGTGGGTTTGAAAGGAAAGCTTGCTAAGGAAGGTAATATGGTTTTGAGATCACGAGAAAGAATTAAAGTGAATATGACAATTAACGGTTCATATCTGGTAAGGAGGAATATTGGGAAAGAGTTTGATGTGAAGGCCTTTTCTCCAGCTAAAAGGGATAAAAAAGGAAATGATTTGGAGAATGAGGACAGTGAGAATGGAGAAGGAAATAATGAATGGAAACAGAAACAGAAGGGAAATAAAGAACGGAAAAAAAAGCGGAAGGGTCAGGATCGAGATTGCGCCAGAAGTAAGCAAAAACAGTTAGTGAGAGATAAAATAGTGGATCTAATTATGCGTGCAGGTTGGACCATTCAATATAGGCCTAGGAATGGCAGAGATTACAAGGATGCAGTGTATGTAACTCCAGCAGGACAGACTCACTGGTCAGTCACCAAGGCTTACACAACCCTAAAAATGAATTGTGAAAATTGTGAAAATAATTCCGAATTTTGTAAGCCTAGCTTCAAATTTACTCCGATACCACCGGAGGAAATTGACATGTTAGCAAGGATACAAATTGTGAAAAGGGTGGGGAAAAAGAAAGGGAAGAAGGGGAAAAATGGAATGGAGGGCGGGATTAGTGAAAAGCAAAAGAAGAAAAAGGCCGGGAATGCAGTGGATGGAGTTATTGGAGAGAAAAAGAAAAAGAAATTGGGTAGGCCATTCAAAGGGAAACGTTTACTTATTGAGAAGGATGATTCAGCAGGTGCAGCATGCAAGGGAAGGCGAAGTTTACGTAAGACAAAAAATAGAAGGCGATGTGGTCTGTTGGTTCGGAACTCTGAGAATGCGGATTCAGATAATGATGGCCATGTACCATATGACGGGAAAAGAACAGTACTTGCCTGGATGATTGATTTGGGAACCCTATCACTTAATTCGAAGGTGAAGTACATGAACAGGAGAAAGACACAGGTGCTTCTTGAGGGTAACATTACAAGAGATGGAATTCATTGTGGTTGCTGTGGAGAAACAATCTCAATTTCGAAGTTTGTATCCCACGCCAAAAGTGATTACTCTGAGCCGTTTAAACATATATATGTAGACTCAGGGTCTACTCTTTTGCAATGCCTGCTTGACTCATGGAATAAACAGGATGAATATGAACGTCGGGGATTTCATTTCGTGGGTGTTAACTGGGAAGACCCAAATGATGATACGTGTGGAATCTGTGGAGATGGTGGGGACTTGATTTGTTGTGATGGCTGTCCATCAACATTCCACCAAAATTGTTTAGAGATAAAGGTACTTTTGTAGAGCCAATTATAAATTGTTCTAACTACATGAAGAAACATTTATATCGCCATTTTATCATTGCCCATTCTGCCCTCTAAGACTGTTGTAAATATATAGTGCCCTTGGGGTATCACTTTAACTAATTGCATAGTGGGAATCTGGGATGTCCTGAGAATTAACTGGAAGCATTTTGATATGCCTAGAAACTGGAGATCGTTTATACCTCTGGTTTGTTTTGAAGCAGATGAGAACTCTATTCTTATATTTTGCAGAAGTTCCCCTCAGGTGATTGGCATTGTGTATATTGTTCATGCAAATTTTGTGGGAAGTTTGGCAGTAATATATGCGAAAGCAATGGCATTGACACTGACACTGACAATTTAGCAGCGTCAGCATTAGTTACCTGCCATGTGTGTGAGGAAAAATGTATTAACTCTACATTCTATCCTTTTTCGTTTTCCGTGCTAGATTTGGTTTTCCCTTAATGTTATTAGTATTTGATCTGCGTTACCCAAATTCAGTACATTTGGCAAAATCTAATAAAAAAAACCTTTTCTTTTTAGTTCACCAATCCTGTATTCAGGCAAAGGATGCTGTAAATGATGATTTTAATGGTCCATCCTTCTGTGGGAAGAATTGTCAAGAGGTACTACATTTTTGATCTATACTACATTTTTGATCTATTGTTGTAACATTAGCTTGGGATTGCAATATTTGTGTGGGCTTTGGTGCATGCATCCGTAGTTTCATGTACTATTTGTAGTAGTAAAATGATATTGTGCTGCACACATTCGGGATCTGCATGCAACAGGGGCTAAAAGATTTGACAGTTTTTCTTAATGCTTCAGTTGTAGGAAGATTGCTTACACTAGTTTTAAAGAGATGCTTACAAAGCGTTATCTATGTATATAGGAATTATTAACAATGCATGCAGATTTAAATGTTTTATGAATTTGAGTTGTTTTCACTTTTCAGTTTTAATTCTAACGAGATCTCAGAGAAATTCTTTTGATCAATTTGTCTATCCATTATCTATTGTCGCCATTTGTATGTAATTCATAATGTTTTTGTCATGGCAGCTATTTGTGAGTCTTCAGATGCTTCTTGGAGTGAGGCAAGAAATTGAAGAAGGATTTTCATTGACTCTGATTCGCCGATCTGATATCAGCTCAATTTCTATTTGTGACACACCACAGACGGATGATTGTGATTCAAAGCTAATTGAATGCAACTCCAAGCTGGCTGTTGCATTTTTAATAATGGACGAGTGTTTTTTGCCTATGGTTGACCACAGAAGTGGAGTCAATTTGATCCATAATATTCTGTATAATCGTGGGTAAGCATACTTTAATCCTCAGTTTTGTGTGCGTGTATGTCTATGTGGATACCAAACTACTTTTAATTGGTTTGGACTAGTATAATGTCTTTGTCTTGGAATAAGTACGATGGTGTGCAGTATCTCACTGCGAACATGTTTGATGGTCATAATAATATAAATATGTTTCGAGTTCAAGGTGGTGGATGTTAGAATTATGTACCTAGGTAAAGTTTTGGTGCTTGACCATATGAAAATAAATTTGTGTTTCTAATCATGTTTTTCTAATTTTATGTAGAGAGCTCTACATAATTTACTTTGTCCTTTTATCTTCTATGTGGGTATAGTTTGCATTCAAACAAGTTTGAAAGAATATTTCATTCCATATATTGCAAATTATCTCTTCACCACTTTTTAACGTGTAGAAATATATACTTTTATTAATGATTTTATAATTTTCAATTATCCAGGTCAAATTTTAGCAGACTGAATTATAGTGGTTTCTTAACTGCAATTCTAGAGAGAGGTGATGAGATCATTTCAGCAGCATCCATCCGGTATGTTACTGCCTCCTACATCACAGTTAATCAATGCAATTTCTACTAGTTCTGGGCCAGTTATTCTGACAAATAGTTTTAACACGGACTGCAAACTAAGTCTTGTAGAAAATTTCAGCCAAATGAACAATAATAAATAATAAAAAATAAAAAAAACATTGAGCTGTAAAGGTTGCCTTTCCAATTACCCAGTTATTGTTCATTTTCTGAATTGCCTTGTATCGATTTTGTAGCTATATTTCTTGTAAATGATGCCAAAACTTGGGATGTCGCTTCGAGTCTTTCTTTCCAACCATAACTTTAGTAATTAGCAGATTAGCCTGGTTCAGAATTCTAGTTGCTCAATGCCGATAGGGACTTCTATTGCTGAATAAAGGAAATTCTGGAACCAATGAGTTTGATTGGAATTTATTTTCTGCTGCTCCATCTCTCCCTACCCAATTAACTTGGAAGCAAAAAATCAGAAGAATTCAAACTTACATTTCACCTTCTCATGGCTAGAAGATTTACTGTTAAAATAATGGTTGTGATCATTCTTTAAAACCCGCTCCCCTTTCTTTCTTTATTATTTATTCGTAATTCCTCTCTTGCATTGGGTTATACATAGCTGTAATTCTAAGCAAGTAGAATGGCTTTTATGAGTTTGTGTTGTATGCAATTATGTTCTGACACTACGTTGCTGCTTGGTCGATCAGGATTCATGGGAACTATTTAGCAGAGATGCCATTTATTGGGACCCGCTATATGTATAGGCGTCAAGGAATGTGCCGTCGGCTTCTAACTGGAATCGAATCTGTATGGTCATTGTTCAGTTCAAACGCCTTTGCTTCTTTTTTTTTTCCTTGTCCTTACACTTTCATAACTTTAAGAAGAATCTTTTTGTGTCCTCACTGTGTACTGATCCCTAACTTTCTATTTCTTTTGTGCCGTTTTTCTGATCCACGATTAGGCTCTCAGCTCATTGAATGTTGAAAGATTGGTTATACCTGCGATCTTGGAACTCAGAGAAACATGGACTTCTGTTTTTGGTTTTAAGCCCCTTGAAGGATCAAGCAAGCAGAGGATGAAAAACATGAATGTATTGGTTTTCCCTGGTGTAGATATATTAGAGAAGCCATTGTCGAAGCACTTACCAGAAGCAAATATGATTCTTGCTGAAGGTATTTAGGAAATCAGCAGAAACGAGCATGTGTTGATTTAGCACATTGTTTCTGTCAATTGTATCTTCTTGTTGTATGACTTACGTTGTATTTGCTCTTGTAGGTGTGAGGTCCACCGAACTTGAGGATCAGCAACTCAAGCAAGACGTTTTATGTGATACTAATGACAAACGTTTGGCTGCGTCTGGAAGTGAAGCATCAGCACCCTGTGGAAACGAGGCAACTGATGAACTTGCTGATTTTGAATCCAATACACAGCATATCTGTGGTGTTTCTCAGGATAATCTGGAGGAGAAAAGCATTCCTCCTCAATCAACTTGTGATGTTCATGAACAAACTGAGGAGGTTGATGAATATCAGAGTTCTGCTTCAGTTCCTGATGTAGCCACAGTGGAAGTGGAGACCCAACAAGGCCAGCATATCATGCCTGAAGTCGAAAGCAAATCTTTGACGTCACATCGTAGTGATTCTGATGCCACTGACTCTTGTGTAATGATTCTTTCTGCTTCCAGGGAGGTCACTGAAAAAATTGATTGTGAGGTCAGAATAGAAGATGACACGTTTGAGAATCACGATGCTCATGACGAAGGATCTATTTGCCGCTCTACTGAAAATGCCACTGAGCTGCAGAGCATGGTACATGAAGCAAAAGTTCCTGATGAAACTACTGTCTGCCATGATTCAAAAACTACAACTCGGGCATCTCAAGAGGCAAGCGACCTTAAGCATCAGGATTCTCAAAATTTGCAGGTTTCAGGATCTATTTCCTGCCCAGATGGAAAGATGCCTGAAACTTGTGCACCGGAATATAACCGTACTGGTGCTCAGCATACACCTGCAGTGATTGTTGAGGTGCATCCAGAATCTATCGAGTGTTATGGCTCTGAAATTCTGACTGAACCTAGCAAGGTTGCCAGAGATGTACTAAACCCGACTCCCCTGTTGTCTCACCCGAAAGCAGATGAGTTTGAAGGCAATGGGCTCGACACTCATGAAGTTGCAGATGGGTTTGAAGGCAACGGGATTGACACTTATAAAGTTGAATCTGCTCCAGCTGACAGAGATTCTCATCTTACATGTGGACATGCCAACTCCCTGGAGGTTACTGATTTGAACTTAACCCCGGAAGAGTATCAGAACACAATATCCGTGAAGCAATCAGAACTCAATTCTCAGGTTGATAATACAAGTCCCACACAGTGCAACTCGAGCAATACCCCTGCTGTGGCTCTTCACTGCGCATCCGTTGGGGGTACTTCAGAGGCGGTTATTCTATCAAACCAGGCTAGGTGATGACATATGTCGATATACTGACGAAGTAAAAGCTGGAGGCTTTTCCGTAACAGCAGAGTCTCCAACGGCGAAAGAGCAGTAGAAGTGTTTTGGCAAAGGGTTGAAAACTGATCTTATCGCTTGTTAGAAAGCAATACAGTTTTTGGTTCCTTAAGACTTGGAGCTTCAAGCCATGATTCTCCCATTGTTGGAAACTGGGGAGTAAATGTATAGTTTTTTTTCCGGGGAATGATTCGTGCATGCTATTCTTTTCGCCTTCCGCACGCCTCTATTTTTCTAGCCGCTGGATTAAACAAATCAATGGAAAATCAATGGCCCGATTTAAGAAGAGTGCAGAAGTTGGAAAGGGTGTGCGTAAATCACTCCCATTTTTGGGGTCGCAAAGTACAGAAGTTAGAATTACCAGACTTTATAGCATTTTATGGCTTTGGTGGGTTAGCAAGTTTTGGCCTCCTGGTGCTCATTGTATTATCAAACGATTCATTTGCTTCAACTATGAAAAAAAAAAGCCTATCATTTTTGTATAGATCTCTTGCTATTAATTGTTGAAAGTGTTTTTTTTTGTTCTGTCACCGTGATGGAGATATCACTAAAAACTCGTAGTAAAGAGAGATTCTTAAGCATCACCGGTAGTGTACGGTCATTTTTTTGTATATAAACTGTTCGTGCAATAAGACCCATGATTGTGTTCAATCTATGATAAGGTAAAATTTTCTTCGTAATACGTTTCATCATTTACCTTTTTATTTAAAAAGGTTTTATTGGCATTCAAAAACCTCATATTCCTACGTATTTTTTTCTTTCTCCTTCCCCCGCTTTCTCATTTTTCTTTATTTATAGGTGCAAGACAAAGTAACTAAAAATCACGTGGAGTAGATTAGCCAAAGTTGATGTCTCTCGTACATCCGAGTTTGAATCTCTACTCTTATAATCAAGGTTAGTTTATGAAATATACTGAAGGAAAAAAAAAATCATTAATAAAACCCCTTGGGCCTTCCATAGTAGCTCGGAAAAAGTGAGTGTGATACCAATATATTAAACTCGTACAAGAATAACACTCCTACATTCGACCGAAAATTTGAATGTGATGCCAATATTGAACCCACGCTAGTGTAGTAGTAGTGTTATAAGTATCAAAATCAAGTTGCATGATTCTTATATATAGATATCATTGTCACTCAAACTATTGTAAAATGCCTTATAGAACAAGCATCTTTTAAACAAAGCAATATTTTAAACTACTTTAACTTGGAAATGAAATTTGAACTTGTGATCAAGGAGAAAGACTTAATCGAACGATCACCATCACGGTGTCATTTTTGTCTTTCAACACAAAGCCATGTGAAGTGAGATTAACATGTGACATTGTGTTAATAGGCTGGGAAGCACCGTGACCGTGTACCCAATCTATGAATCTATCTAAGTTTCTCTCGTAATCAAAATGATAGACACAACACCTTAACTAACTAACGTAACTCACATCTACTTCGAGCCCGGGCCATACTTGATGTTGTTGGTCATTTTATCGACCGGGCTTGAAAAGAAAAGAACTAAACGAAATATTGGGCTATTTCATTTATATTGGGCCATACCCCATTGGGTGGGTATATAAAATCAGTCACAAAGGCCGCGACGGCTATTTCTAGGGTTTCTGTTTGCTTCACTTCCGTCTTCACGGCACACACAGGCGCAGAGCTGCTCCAAAAGCTTCAAGATCCAAAACCCTAGCTAGCCATGGTCACTCTCTCTCTCTCTACTTTCTCTCTCCTTGCGTACTAATATATATGTCAAATGTCTGTTAATGTATGAAGTTAATTTATGTGTGTGTGAATTGGAATCTGCTGCAGTCTCTGGTAGCGAACGAAGAGTTTCAGCACATTCTGCGTGTGCTGAACACCAATGTGGACGGGAAGCAGAAGATTATGTTTGCCCTAACCTCCATCAAAGGTATCGGACGTCGTTTCGCCAACATTGTCTGCAAGAAGGCTGACGTCGACATGAACAAGAGGTGCCCCTTCTCTTCGACTCCCCTTTTCCAATTTCATCTGATTTTGTATGAATATTTGAAATCCAATTGCTTTTGCTTTGGACTGCATCTGTAGGAAGCGCTTCTGTTTGTAAAGTCTTAAGCACTTCTGTTAGAAGTGATTTTATTGTAACGCACGGCAATTTTTATTAAAAATAGGAAGCACATAGGATGTGCTTCCTCGAGAAGCACTAGAAGTGCGTTCTGGAGAAGCACTTAGAAGTGATTCTTGAAGAAGCATATGGCAGTTGCTTCTACAGGAAGGGCTTCTATGACACACAAGCACATTTACACTTTTCAGCCGAACATAGGTAGAAGCTCCTTTTGTTGTCAGAAACCACTTTTAGGACAGAAGTTGCAAACAGGAGAGCAACATTCATGGAACGGGATCACCACCTTGTGGCGTCCCAACCCAATAATACATTGCCATGTGAAGAAAAACTTGCACATGGCAATTCATTATTGGACAAAGGAGGCCACATGACGGTGAACCCGTTCCATGTTAGTCCTCTTAAAACAGACTTTTAGATGAAGTGAAAGTTTGATTATGCATATGTTTGTGGTTGAATTGTGATCATATCACCATACTCGTTTTGGTTTGTTTCATTTTTGCTATTGATTGTTATCTTCTGGCACAGTCTATGCTTAAATTTTCCCTTTTAATGATTCATTTTGAATGCATTGTATATGTTGTGCTGGCTGAGTTAATTGTAGTAGTGGTAGTGCATAAAGAGAAACCAGTTTGTTGTCGGAAATTTTGGGTTTGATGTGGATGATTCATTGTAGGGCTGGTGAACTGTCTGCCGCGGAGCTTGATACCCTCATGACGATTGTTGCGAATCCTCGCCAATTCAAAATTCCAGACTGGTTTTTAAACAGGAAGAAAGATTACAAGGACGGGAGGTACTCTCAAGTTGTTTCGAATGCATTGGACATGAAGCTGAGGGACGACCTCGAACGCTTGAAGAAGATCAGGTTTGCTATCGACTATTAGTAGTTGTTCCTTTGATACGTGTCATTTGTGTGCTGTATTTCACAATGCCTTCTTAACATGGATTTCACAATGCCTTTGATTGGGTTTTCTTGTATTTGTGAGACTGTTTGCTCTCTTTAGCCGTTTATCATATACGATTGAGTTGGTGAGTGTGTGTAATGTGACAGGAACCACCGTGGTCTCCGTCACTACTGGGGTCTCCGGGTGCGTGGGCAGCACACCAAGACCACCGGTCGCAGAGGAAAGACTGTTGGTGTCTCCAAGAAGCGATAGTCTGCTTACTCATTTTCCATTTCTTGAGCTCGTTGCTGGATGTTTACATGTTAGCTTGAGAAATTTTGCTTCTTTAGTATATCTGAGAATGTTTTTGAACGCTGAAATACACGTTTTTGGATTGTTTCGGGGATTTAATTTCTATTTTTTTTTTTTTTTTTTTTTTTTAACCCGAGGCATATTTTCGTTAATTGTAAGTGCACTAATTTTCCATAGTGAATGTGTTCCAGCATATATCAGTATTGTTAAGTGCCCTAAAAGTTTTCATTACTATGTTCATTTGGTGGTCGCTGTCTAGACGGATAGAATCTCCCTTGCAACTAAGATGTAGTTCTAATGTCGTTACTTGCTCAATAGATGTTTGTCACGTATTTGAAAAGTGAACTACCCATTTCGTTTAGATGGGATTGAGAGTGAGTTATCCAGTCGAATCCAATGCAGTAACCTCCCATCAGAATGGAGTCTTCTCCAATCCAATCCTATAGAGATCCCTCCCATACAGAATTGGGACTTGTAAGCTGCGTTTTGTTCGATGGTTGGTCAATGGATGTCATTTTTTTTTCTTACACGAGCAATATTGGATAAGGAAAACTCGAGACATCGGTTATAGGGGATCAATTGAGCTACAAACTCTGTTGGTTAAGAACAATCATATTTTAGGAAGGGGGTGGTAAGTGCAACGGTGGAAGACGATACGACTGAGGAATGCTGGTCACTCAGCTTTTGATTAGATATCAAAGGTGAAGAGTAAATGGATGTAATGTCTTAATCACAAAGGAAGATTCTATTCCCTTCTAATGACTTTTCTCCTCTCTTCTCCTATTTGAATGGTTGCGATTATACCATGTTAACATCTTATATTGATTTTTTTATAGAAATTGTTATTAATACTTCAAAAATCTCATTCTACACTCCAAACATTCTATATTAGGAAGAAAAATACACTTGTGAGGAGTGTAGAATGAGATTTTTGAAGTGTCAATAACACTTTTTGTTTTTTTTTTATAAAAACAAAAAGAAAAGTATGAGAGGAAGAAAGAAGGTGATGATAATAGGATGGGAGAGAATCTTACTTCCTTAATCTCAACCCTTACTATCAAACCCAAAGATAAATTATCATAAAATCGTAATTGCCCAATAACCAAGAGATCGAGATTCCATGTTTATAAAAGTATAATAATAATACGTTGGACCTCCAATCTGCCCTCATCAGGTTCAAGTTAAAGCATAAACAAACACATTTGGGCAGAAACATTGAGGTTAACAAAATTTTTTTTAAAAAAAAAAAAAAAAAAAAAAAACATAATATTTAATTACTTAAATATGAGTAGAAACTCATACTCAAAATTGTTCGTTGTCAATTTATAGAACTTCGTGTTTATAATCAGAATCGTTCATATTATTAATCATCCTATAAGTGCTTTTGGAATCCAAAACCAATTTCACTAACAACGATTTAAGTCATTTTAAAAGTACATCCAAACAAGTTCATAATTTGTCTCGCATTGTTTAATTAATGAATTCATCACCCCCACCCGCGCCCCCGCCAAAAAAAAACTAGCATCATGTACTGCCAATTAACTAGACTTCGCAATTAGAGTTTTATATTGTTCCTAATTGTGGATTAGCTTGTGATTGAGTGTGAAACAAAGGGCGCACAGATGATTTGCTCGTTGAAAGTTCAGAAGTTCAAGAGCGGACCTCCTTTTGTGATTTGTGTTGGATTCTTAATTAAGGAAGCTAAAAGTTTCCAAAAAAAAAAAAAAAAAAAAAAAAAAAAATTAAGGAAGCTAAAAGGGAAGTGTTGGATGAATTGGTTAAGAGAAATGCTAAGAAGACTCTTTAAAATTGAGATTCTTTATAGATTCTTTGACATCTTATGCTTTTGGAAAATGTTTTATAATGATGACGCCAAAGTTGACATTAAACTGTGAGGTGTCAGAGAGTTCCACTTTCAAGAAAGTCCTTTTAGCATTTCTCATGTGCTAAATCACTTGTTAGTTTCTATCATCGAAGTAAGTAGTGTTTTTTAAATGCGTTTTCTCTTCTCACACTTTTTCTCTTGCTTTTGTCTCTTGATTTTTCGTTATTTGTTCAGTTCAAATATCGTTTGGATGTGCTTTTAAAATGACTGAAAGCGTTTTTAGAGAAAATATTTTTTGGTTCCAAAAGCACTTAAAGTGCTTTTCCAAAATTTACTTGCATTTTTACTAAGGATTGCTTCCAAAAATATTTTCACCAAAAGCACTTTCAGTTATTTTAAAAACACATCCAAACAAGAACATTAGTGTACAAGGAAGTGTGTGAGTCGACATCAAAGCATATCATGATCAAGAAATGTTACCCAACAGTTACATAAGGTGATGGGGACTAAACTTGGATCACACTTGTCTCTATTCTCTACTCGGGAACCTTCCACCAATCGACAAATGTTTACATATTTTATAATACAGATGCTTTTCCTTCAAAATTACGTAATTAACTACCACATGCTTGTCCCAAACAAGCATATATAATAGCATTAACATCTTTGTTTGTCTTTTAACAAAATGTTTCGAAATGACCCCCCAAACGAAGATAAAATCTCCCCTCCTTTTTACTAGCCACGGGGATCCACGGAGTAGTTTCCTGAGCAAATGTAGTTGTCGTGAAGATACCTTTCTTATTTCTTAGTGGAAGATCGGAAAAGATTTCTCTTCACCACGGACCGATTGAATCTGCCGTAGACACCCAATAACCCCCACAAGGCAGGCTAGAAGAGTAAGAGGACAATAAGCGAAGAGTTGTGCTTTCGTTTCTTTGCTTTGTTGAAATTGAAATGAAATTCTTTCAAAAGGGTGTAGGTATAATGCACACAAGCCAAGTCAAGAAAGGGACGTGAGGGTAGGGATGACTGTATTTTTTGGAGCGAACTGTAGGTGAATTTGGATACAAGTTATGCTTTGGATTGAAAGACAATTCCGAAACTGCTTTGTCTAGAACTGTTTTTTATCAAACTTTAAGTACAAGTGAGCGCATACAATGTTTTGTAGTACAACTCACGCTTAAGGACATTAGTACGAAAGTAATATACTTCAATGTATGACATAACACCAAGAAAACATAGAGTTGGACGAGCGGTTAAGGATTCAATAAACAAAAATCCAATAACAAGGATGTAGCATGGAGCAACAAGTAGTTGAACGTGAACATGCATGGTTGTAGCTATGCATATCACAAAAGGTGAAAAGAGCAGTCGGCCCCCTCAGCACATGCTTTTCTATCTATCCAAGTTAAGTGCATTGCTATTTTCTATTAACTTGCTCCTACATACACAGAGAGACCAATTTAACCTAATAGCCATAGCTAGCCAAGAGGTACTGGAAGCAGGCTCGCAGGCTTTTTAGGTTGAACACTTGAACTCTCGTTATCAATTACCCGAAGTGTGTAAGATGTTTAATTTGGTGAGTAGTGAGTACCACTGTAATTCTGTATACAGGAGTAAAAGTACCCATGTTCACATGTTTAAGTTAGACCATGATCCACATTTCCCAAGAAGTTGAACTTTATCATGAACAATAATTGGATGCAGTAATAATACGGGTTAATTACATTAACACCTCATTAAATTTTATCGAGTTTTCATAAAACTCTCTCACGTTTTAAGACATTACACTTACACCCCTTAGGGGTTATATGAAAGAGAACTAAAATATGAGGGGATATATGAAAGGGAATTAAAACCTAAGGAGGTGTTAGTGTAATGTTTCAAACATGAGGGTATTTTGTAAAAACTCAATAAACCTAATGAGGTGTACTGTTAGTATGATTAAACCACACATATGAAATGTGATTTAAGCAAAAAAAAAAAAAAAAAAAATGAAAATAACCATTAGCGTATAGAATGCAAATTTTCAATAGTAGGTAAGATTAAGTGTTACGAAAATGTATGTCGTCAAATAATTTCCCTGTATATTTGTACACTTCTACCTGAGCAAGAGGTACCTATATACTACATAGTAACAGCTGCTGGACTTTCGTTTGTATTGTTGGTGAGAAAGTTAGGCAATGGTCAAAACTTACTTTCCCAACTAGGAAAGTATACAGATGCAACAAACTAGTTTCAAACTTTAAATGGAAATATACAAATTTTTTGGTTACATCACACCAACTATCCCAACTGAATATGTAAAATTTAATATCCGTGAAGTTTTATTGAAAAAAAAAATAACATTGATACAATTAAAAGTTGAACAATTTATTATAAGTTATAACTACAGGTGTCTTCACCAATGTGCTAACTATAATAACTTAATTACTACACACTTTAGAGGATGGTAAATTGTTATTAATTTTTTTTTTTTTAGATAATTAATGATGAACTATGGTTATCTATCATTTTTCGGGTCTGGAAAAGGGTAATTAGAAATTGCACCTTATCCGTAGCTATGATCAAACACATTAACAACTTACAAAATATCAAATCCAAGACCTTTTATTTTTTTCTTTAGAAAGTTGTTTGCACTTTTCCACTGAGCCAGTTATTGTAAATAAAGAACAGTAAATTATTGTAATTAGAGTCACAGCTCTAGGGGTGGACTAACTTAGAAGCAAAGAGGTCAGGTGACCCTTACATACTCTGGTTAATCTCCCTAGATAACTTGGGTACAACCCCTTTGATGCTTGAAGTTGCCCTCCTTGTATGCCTTCTATGTGCTTGATAAAATGCTTTGGGAGAGGAGCCTAGACTGTTGGGCAGCAAGGCATGCTTGGATTTGGGCATAGCATAGGGGATCTTTTGCGCGCAGCACCTTTCATCTCCTATTATTATTATTATTTTTGTACTACTTTATAATTTGAGTTGGTCAAAAATTTTAGTTTAGTCTAGTCTTAATATTGTTTATCTCTAATTTGTTTATTGGTTGCGATTACAAAGAAAAAAAAGAACAAGTAAAAAGACTGTCCAAAAATGCAAATGAATAAAATGGTAATCACAGAGAACAATCACAACTAACAAAGTATCCCCATTCTTAGACAAACATGAGATGCAATAATATCAATTAATTTGTTAATGTGCTCAAAATAAACGTGTTCCTTTGTTAAGGATTCATACAGAAGCAGTCTTGGAACATGTTAGTTACCTCATAAATAAGACTTTAACAGGTATGCAATATACACTTGCCAATGACTTCAAGCCTATCAAAACTCGAAGAAATGACAATTTGCATGCTATTTCTGTCAAAAAAAAAAAAAAAAAAAAAGATTTTGCTATACGTATTGAATTCTTACTTACCCCATATAATATTTCATTCATCCACCACTACACAGCTTCAGTTCTATTTTTGATTAAAATTTTACAACTAGTCATGTATATAGAGCTGAAAAACAGCTAAGCCACGAAACAAGGACAAGGCCCAGATACTAGAGAAGAAGATGAGAGACAAGATACCATAAGATTTGTCGATGTGATTGAAAACAAAAACAAAAAGATGGACCGATCGACTTAATTAAATATTATACATACATACATATGAACGAATTCAGATATTTTTTAATTTCTACTACTTAATATTGAAAAATATTGACGTCAATATTATAACGTTTGATTACTAACTAGATGCACCGTGAAATCTCACAAACGCCGGCCGTGAACTCCGGTTCTAATTCAATGCGGGAGCCTCCGGCGGGAGACGGCATGAGGCTGACAAGAAGATCAGCGAAAGCGCCGATAATAAACTTGTGGGTGCTCTTAGGGTTCAGTGCAAGATAGCACAGGAGGAGCTCATGCAAAAACTCCCAGTTGGATTTCTTCTTCACGTCCTCCGAGTCTGGCGTTCTCTCACGCGCCTCCACCATCTCCTGCATGGACCGACGGAAGTCGCGGTAGGGATCCGGGGAGAATGTGGGGATCGCCACGCTGTGGTTGATGAAGAGCGTGCGGTCTTCGGGCTCGGAGGCTGATGTTTTGGACAAGGATGACGTGGCGGCGAATGACGATTGGTCAACGATGGAGTTGGATCGGCCGGGAGAGGAGAAGAAGAAGCGTCGGGAGGCGAAGGCAGTGGCAAAGTCGGGGGTGGGGGAGTCTGTGTCCGTGTAGTCGTCGGAGGTGGAGAGGAGGGAGGAGCTGAGGGATTTTGAGGTGGTGTTGGTGGAGTCGAACAACGTGGACTGGTCGTCGTAGAGGGAGTTAAAGTTTTTAATCATGGACGTTGGTGACGTGGATGTGGATGTGGATGTGGATGCGGTGGCGGTTGGTAATGGACGGCTGTGAGCGTCGTCATCTAGGGTTGTACCCATTGGTGGCCGTCGGATCTTTGTGAAGCAGAGATTTAGGTTTCTTCCCAATGTGTTCGCCATTTTTTTCTCACAAATTAGAAGCAGCGACTGCAGAGAGAGAGAGAGAGAGAGGGAGATGTGCGAAGTCAGTATTTCTATATAGAATGTCTTGGTGGCGATGTAACTTGTAGTTTGTGAGATATTTTTTAGTGAGACCGTTATATATTATGTTACATTACATGTTGTTTTATAAATAGTGGGATATGTGTGTTAAAAATTAATAACTTAAAAAATAAAAATTTCCACCACTTGTATAAAAACACGTGATGTACCACTCGTGTTCTCGTTACAATTAAAAATTTCTCGTAGTTTGGTTTGAAAACGACAACCGGAAAGCCGTAAGGAGACTGTAAACTTCGGATATTTTTTCATGTGTCCGCAACATGTTAGTAAATTACGTATTGTGTTCCGAGTACATTAAAAACTTCTTGTAAAGTGAACTCAATTGTAACTCGGAACACAAATTTTTATAACTTATGCCACGTTTAATATGTGCCTAACCTTTAGATTCATATTAAACTCCAATCATCTGTTAAAACGGTCAAGAGTACGAATGTTCAGTAATTTCTTAGAGAGTTAAATGTAAAACCTTAGATAATAATCATACTTTCCCATTCCGTTTATTAAGTACATTTTAGTAGTTTGGTGTTTTCTTGCATTGAAAATGGAGTAAATATTTTGCGTGACCATGATATTATCATGTAACATTTCACGTTATAATATGTCTAATTGTTAATATAGACAGATGAAACATCAATCATTTCGTCTATAAGTAATGTTAGGGTAGGGATAGTAACGGTTCGGTTTTTGGGACGGAAATATTATATTCATCCCTATAACTACGAAAATTAACCATATTTATAACTGTAAAATAACCATCGGAGATTATCTAGAACCATAGTCACCGGGTAACAAATTTCCTATCAATTAAAGGTTATATTCATCTTCATGAAAAACAAAAAATTATATTCATCCAATTGACGCACAATAATTTAGTGAATACTAATTTCGTTATTAAATAGTCACGTCTAATAATAAAAATAAAAAACATAACAATAAATGAATTTTGTAGAGTATAAAAATAAGAGCATTGAATAAAACATTGATGATGTGGTCCGTTGATATCTCCCATAAGCATTATGTTTGATGCATAATGAATATAGTATAGCGTTTGATGCATAAGGAATATGGTATAGAGTTCATCGAATACTATTATATTTTTTGAGAGAAATACAATTATATTATATACTAAATACATTATGCGGTAAATAATGAATATAGTAATGACGGTATAACTTCACTCAAATACAATATATAGGAACCGGATCCCCTCTGGACCCAAATATATTGAGTCTGCTGAGCAAGGGATCCGAGCCGTTGAAATTTGATCTAACGGCTACAATTATTATAACTTTTGGAGGGCCTCCTGTTTGTAGTTGTTGGATCAAATTTCAACGGCCCAGATCCCTTACTCATAAGGCTCTGTTTTATTGGGTCCAGATGGGATCTGGTTCCCAATATATATATTACATAACTATTATATTATATATTATTCGGTTCAGATTCGTGGGAGGATACGGATTTCAGACTCTTATAATCATATCCAAAATCATAACCGATAAAAGTTCACAGTTTACCCCATATCCATAATACACCCAATTTTTCATACCCAAATCCGCTCCATTCGGACGGTTATTCATGGTTATTGAGTTTAACGGTTTGAATTGTCATCTCTATGTTAGGGAGACTAAATTTGCAAATTAAATTATATATCACCAATAAGAATGAACACATTTATCAACATTTAAATAATAAATCAATGATTAACTTTTATACCTTTTAATTTCTAAAATTTAGTATACAAATACAATGTTTTTAGCATTACCGTCCATCCATTGATATTGTAATTCGTACGAAGTAGTTATGTAAACAGCGTGAAATTATGATAGAGGTATTTAAGGAGGATGGAGGAGGAGTAGGCTGCATGTACTGAAACTAGATGGAGCTTTCAAATCATGGGATGGGAGAAATAATCTGTTTCAAGTTGAGATAACTCGGATTACCTACATGCCTCTGCTTCTTCGTCCGTGCGCAATTACAATATTTCTGAACTGTCACCATTAAAGATTGATGAAGAAAGAGATTGATCAGCAACGCTTGGATTTCCTTAGCACTTTTTTGATCTTCCAATTAGGACATCTCACACTACGGGGTCCCATTTATGCAGCAATTTCCTGCAACAACGCCTCATTTTTTTTCTTTCTATTTTCTTTTTCTGCTGCATTATCACGTAGTAATGTTCTTTCGATGTAAATATGTCATGTGCGATATGTATAGTTTGAGTTTATATACAATTTTCACATGTATTAAACCGCTTTAGTTTAAACGACGACATTCAAACTTTCTTTGCAAGCGGAACTGCATTATTTGGGCAAACCTGTTTAACTCGTGCATATCTTTTGTAGTCGCATAAATGAATTAATATCAACAATACATGTTGTCATAGGAGCAACTTGTCTGTAGGAATTCTGCTTAACTGTAGCAAAAACGAGATAAGTATAAGATCATTGTAAGGATCATGTATTCATCCTACAAGACCTTATGTATTGGGTAGTGTTATTCACATTACTATTTTTACTTCCCACACATCCTTATTAATTTTTGTTAATTGATATTCTTCAATTTATTCGATCTGACAATCGAAAATTGAGAGGGATGTGTAAGAAGTAAAAATAAATATGTAGATAATACCACTCTATATATTCCATTGTTTCTCTCCTTTTTGTCTTAAAATGTGGAGGTCCCATACGATAAATACAAGATCCCTACAAGGTCTTGTTTATCTCGTTTTTGCTACAAGAGATCGGAATTCCAGTTAAGAAATGAGTCGTGATGTTCAGCTGTTATAATGTTATAATTAATTATCTAGTTTTGATGCTAAGTTTGAAGAAAAATATTGAGCGAAGGTGAGGATTTTGAGGAGGGAAATCGGTAGGTGCGGACTTACATATGGGTGTAAAGAATGGTCCAATTCCAAACCAAATCTCAAAATAGGGCAGACATCATGCATATCGCACATGGTAGGGTGGTGGGTGACCCATTTAGTCACAGAGCCAACTAACGTTTTGCTTCAATTTGTGTTTCAAAACCCTATCCCCATTTTTCTGGTAGAAATCTACATTTTATTCAACCCCCTTTCTACGAACCAGAAGAAACTGGCTAGCTATTTCCTCTTGTCAAATCGATACCGCATGAATCCGATCCAAACTGAATTATTAGCTTCTGTTTCGTGGGTGGGTGCAAAGTGCAAATCTATACGTGGCCAGCGCATGAAGATCCACGATAATTGATGCATGCAACACAGAAAAGTTGTGTCTAAAAAGAATATATATCTACTTTTACTATTTTTCGTGCAAGAGGGGGACATTACACTGCTAGAGAACAAAACTACCAGTGTATTGTACTGAAAGATCAACATCACAGGAGGCTAAAGTTAATTACTAGTCTTATATTACTGGGGACAATGCTTGAGTGTATTTCTCAACTTATTTATAATGTATCTTTATCGTAAAAATTATACGATAGAAAACTGTTTTATCTCTTATATAATGGTTACCTTTTTTTAGTTTAGTTAATTATTTTGCACGAATGTTAATATTTGGCATTCTTTTTGTTTAATAAATCTCATAAATGGCTTACCTTCTACAATTAGGACAACTGAACACATGCTTAAATTTCTTCGGTCTCATGTGTTTATTTTCAGAGAGTTCCGGGAAGGGTTCATTGATAGAGATTTGCCAGCCAGAGTCGCTCCTAAAGTGAGTCTAGCAGGACTTGCCACACGTGTATTTTGCCTCCAAGAATTTACCCTATTTTACCTAATGTACGTTAGATTTAACCGTGGTTAATTTCCATCAAATAACGTACACACTTGTCTTACTTCTGTCAGACCAATTAGGTTATAAATATAATTTATTATCTGTCAAGTCAAATTAATTGATATGAACCCCTCTTTCTCTTGAAACTCGATAGATTGAAACAAACTGTCTTTCCTTTCTGTATTCTGACCGTATGGAGGTGGTGTGGTCGGACAAGGAAAGGGATCCTCTTTGATTCTTTCCATCAAGTTTACTAAATTTATTAATTTAAATTTTTAAAATTTGATCTAACTACTAAAATTATTATAATTTTAAAAAAAATTTATATTTTTATTTGTTAGATCAAATTTTCAAAATTGAAATTGATAAATTTGATGAAAGAAAACCGAAGATAATCTATTTCCGTCGGACAAGGTATCTCTCCTACTTTTTTTGTTTTTTCTATTTGGAGGCTTAAGATTTTATTTTGTGAAAAGAGAAAGAAGAAATAAAAAATTGCAAGAGGAGCGGAGATAAAAGGGAAGATAAGAGAATCCCCATCCGTTGTGGTCATTAGGATATTATTTCTTAATAATGTACTTGCAACTTGTAACTAAGCTAGAATAAATAATATACTAAGCCTATTTGACACGAGGCATTCAATAATTTATACGCATTTAGAATTTTGTTATTATGAGCAAGCTATCTGACAAGAAATATAAATATATATGTATGTACATTGTAATCGTATTTTTCAATTTTGGTTGGTACATTATATTGTTATTAGTGTCATAAAGTTTATCTTCTTTCATTATTAAGACAAGACGTACAATATCAGTATACCTTTACTATAAAGTTCATCTCCTTCCACTAACTATGGATTGTGGAGGGCAAGGAGGGAAACACAAGAAGATTAGAAGTCATGCAATTTCATAGGAGGCTCTTTAAGCATACAAGATCTTGAGATCTTAGTTGTACCATGGATGTCTGCTGGATCAGGTTTGCGTAGCCAAATACCACCAGCCAACCAAGCCATATGTAACAGGCAACAGCAAGAGAAAGTTCCTCAACCAAAAGTACAATTAGTTGCAAATTATCTGTATTACATTATCCTCCGAAATTATTTGGTTTATAATAAAAGATTCAATATCAGAATCACTACTATTTGCTGCCACACCTACAGGATGAATCAATCTTCAGCCATTAGTGCTGAACTTGGCTCTGTGTCTTTAGCTGAAGTGTATCCACCTCTGTGCATTACAAATTTTCCTTTTTCTTTTGTTTCCTTTTTCTCTGGGAATAATTGGCACGGTACACCACTATATATTGGGCCAACTTCTAGGGGATCTAGCTGTCCGTACTTCGAATCCACTTCGACTTCTCTATGTCCAGGTCGAATCAACGTGAAAGTGGACAGTGATGTTGACTAGAACAATATCCTTACCAACAAAAATCACGTCTTAAACCTAAATAGTCAAGTTAACTAAAATAATATACTTAATCGTCAGATATACCAACATGAATAAGAGTATAAACGTCCGTGTACCCTAAGGAAACTGGCATTATGCAATGTAGACGTGTTTGAACCCGATTTTATACTATTAGTTCGAGTAATCAAGATCATTGAATAAACAGCATTTTAGATCGTTGAACGACAAAGTAGTTGAAATAATTTTTAATTATTATTGAGAAATAATATTATGATTTTTACATAATAATGATTTCTTAATAATATATTAAATTATCTAAAGCATAGTTGGATAATAAAGTCACGGTAATTGGATACAATATCGTGTGGTTTAACATTGCTACAATTTTGTAGAAAGATAGCATGACTATCATGGATGGAGTCAGAGTATGGCAGGATGATTATCAAGTTCAAAGACTAATCAGATAATGAAGAATGCATGCACGGATATAAATGTGATGGAGAATAATGATTACATTTTTTGATAAATTGATGGAAGATAATGATTACATTTTTGGCTGTAGTGGGTTTGCACTGATGAGACAAACAATAAGGGAGCATTCTATGACTTCCACGTGGAAGATTAAATGCATCTGTGCATGAGAATAATCTCAAGGATAATTTCAAATACTTGCATATTAGCAACGTACAGGAGAAGGTCAGTGCTTTTGATATGTTTGGCATCAGGATAGTATTCCATGAGTCAGATCCTATGATAGTACGACACATCAAGCGAGTTTTCTATAAATACATGGCATTCTGCATAATTCACAGCCCCTCCAATTTAACACATAAATTATCTTGCGTAAAACTTTTCAACAATCTTGAGAATTTTATCTTTCTTCCTTTTTTTTCCTTCAACACATCTTCAGTTTAGATAAACAGCACTGTAAAGACAACTAGCGACATTTTCAGTTTGGATAAACAGCACTGGAGCCATCTTCAATTTGGATAAATAGCACTGTAAAGGCAATCGGCGACATCTTTAGTTTGGATAAACAACACTGGAGCTATAGAATCAACCAATCAATGAGCACCTTCAATTTGGATAAACAACACTGCTTTGAGACCGACTGGTTATTTATCCAAGTCTCGGTCGACAAGGATATTTGAGTCCTTGCTGGTAGAGGTCATCTCATTAGCATTCTTGGCAAAGTGAGGTATTACTAGGTTACTACATTCGGCACATTGAAAACCGAATTTGATATTGAACTTCGTAGAACTAGCAGCCTTGTCTTCAGGATATAGAACCTGAAGGTCGAGACGTGTTCCTTCCTCAGCAATAGTCGTAAGATCAATAAGTCAGCAGCGCGATCAATGCGACATCAATATATTTTACTCCTCGGCCGAACTCGATCGTCGAGTTGGCACGCCCTGCACACAACTGAAAGACATAGTTAGCTCATTAGTTACTCGACCTGCACGTCACATAGGAATGGTAGTCTTTAAGGTCAACAAGAAAGACACTAGTTTTGCATTTTACCACCAAACAACATAAAGTTAGAAATTAACAAAACGAGGGAAACATGTTGACACTAAACAAGATATTTACGTTACATGGGATTTTTTATGTCTATGTAGAAACTTAGTATTACAACAAAAGTAACACGACTTATCCACACAAAAACTTTCAACCCATATTCTTGTGCCCAAAAATTTTCAACCCATATTCTTGTGCCCAAATTCTAACATGCATGCATATATGTACATATTGAAATAGTCTTCATACGTTTATTCCCAGTTCTGGTTAAGCCTAGCCGTTGCCGCGAGCGATTCAGCAACTCCGCCTGGAGTAGTGGCCATATTCGGACTGTTCCGTATCTCCACTCCTATCATCGCCCTTGCATCCTCTCTAGTCACAGGTTTGTCCGCAGGCAACTTCTGAGTTGCATCCTGCAATATTTTCAGGAAAAAAAAAAAACAATTAAAAGAATTAAAAACCCTAGAATGTTAAACATAGTTATTGATGTATTATATTAAATGTTAACATAATCTGTACCTCTAACACATCACCAAGTTTCGTTGTATTGACGTCGCGCAGGTTAACAGAAGCTGCATACTGAGCTACAGCCGCCACACCGCCGAGTGCTATCTCGTTGCATCCAGTGGCTTTCATTTCAGCCGTCTGTATTGCAGCGGCGTGACTTTGTTCAATCGGTTTGTCTCCTGCTGACAGAGCACTGGCCTCCAGCGCTTCACCAATTGTAATTGCATTTCGATCAAGCGCTTCTCCTGGAGATGCCACTGGCACCGGTGGCTCAACATATTGTGCCACAACCTTCAAAAGAAGGTAACCAATATATACAGTCACATAAATATACATAAAACGCTGACTATCATTGTTTTAGTTCATTATCAATTTAGATGTTTTGACACACCCCGACCTAATCAAAGCGTGCTGGCCGTCACGTGAGAGTGACGTAACCATGTGCACAGTGCGGAAGCAAAAATGATATAGAGAAATACGAATAAATAAAACCCAGACTACTAAAAGTACTCATTAAAAAAATGCTAGTGCGAGATTAAGTGTGATAACACAACCAGAGCATAAGTAGCCTAAGTGCGGTCCAACAGGACAGTACTAATTACACAACACCCAAAGGTGACCATACAATGGTGATAATCTGTTAGATCTGCCGTGGATTCCTCGCAAGCCACCAAAAGCACTCCTAACTAGAACCTGGAGGGGCGCAAAACAGAAAGTGTGAGTGGGCAAAAACAAAGTTTTTCAAAATCATTTCATTTCTCAAAAGTTCTAACACCTCGCCGTAAAACTTGTATAATTTCTCAGAAAATAGAACATATAAATATATATATCACAACCATGCTGAGAATAGCAAAATTCACCAATATGCCATGTCAAATATCTCAGCATAAAAATATATGTAAGCCAGGTGATAAAAATCAATGCCAATTATATGTCAGCCGGAGTCACCTAACGTGACCTGTACGGCTGAATCTAGAGCTCATCCATCTAGCCAAAGTCACCTAACGTGACCTATATGGCTCAAATCCACATCTCAACAAATATACCTGCACACGAGTCTGAACCACCTAAAGTGGTCTGTACGACAAGACTGTGTGTAAATAAATACGCTCAAGTGCTACGATCACGTGAAGACTGTGCGAATAATCGCGGGTCACCTACGAGTCGAAACCACCTATAGTGGTCTGTATGACAGGACTGTGCACCTAACTTGGATCCAAGATAAGTGTATGGTGCGGGAGGTGAACATCACGTGAAGGATTGTGCCCTAACTCTGGACGGGAGCACTAACACCGGGGTGCAGGTTTATGAGCTCTCAACACATCTCACATAATCATCAATTAACATAAGCAATCTACAACTCACCTGGTACTTACCTAAGCGTCCACAACGTCAAATCACAATATGCATACTATAGTAACTCATAATCTAAGTATAAATCATGAGGCATGGCATTTCAAAACATAATTCCATTTAAATGCATTTTCTAGGAAAAATACCAAGCACACATATATATACTGAAAACAAAAGATCACTCACTGGTATGTGAAAGGGTCGTAGCCCTCAAGCCTCGATTGACTGCGCTCGTCCTGAGGATATGTCTCACCTGACGCCGTTAACTGCCGTTAGGGATATTCTGTCAAAGTTGACGGAATATTCTCCTTCTCCTTCCTTTGTTCACCGGAGTCCGGCGCCGATCACCGTTGCGTCGCCAGTTTCTGGAAAAACTTCTAAACTTCATTTCTCACTTATTTTTGCACCAAAATCCATGAAATTTATGTCAAAATGAAGCTTAGGACTAGAGGAACACATCCTTGCCACTTTTAGGTCCTAAATCCAACGAAAATTCGTCGGAAAAATCCACAATAATCCGGCCACCCTGCAACTCACTAAACCCGAGCATCCCAACGTCAAAATTACTCTAGATTTGGTCCAAAATGCTAGAAAAGCAAGAATAGAACCTTCTTAAGTCTTAAAATTACCTGAAACCTTCACGATCACGATGAGTGAACAGTGCACCTCATCGGAACTTCTTGGTTCTCGAGTTCCCGACTTCCTCACGTCCAACCAAAAGTATAAATGGGTTCGTATGGTTACAAGAAAAGTGATGATGGTGTTTGCAAACTCGATCCGAGCATGAAAAGAGTGATTCACGAGTTGACCGTATAGTTGTACGAAAAATAGATGAAATTCGAGAGGGAAGAGAGAAAGAGTCAACAGGAAAGGGATTGTGTGTGTGTGTGTGTGTGTGTGTGTGTGTGATCTAGGTTTAGGCAACCAAACAATTAAAAGAAAAACTTAAATTTCAATTGGTTAATTCCTTAGCCCATTTCACACACTCACAGCCAAACTTCCAAGGGCAACATCATCATTTCACATTATCGAAAATATATTTTGGGACGGGCTGTCACATGTTTCGATTATTATATTTTAAAGAATATGGTGTTCGATTGATGGGCGCAAAACATAACATGTCAAATATATAATATAACTGGAAGTATATGTACAAATTTTATAAAAGTTACTGAAAATATGACTTTAGTCCTTGAAACTTATTTTTTTTCCACATAAAACCCGACATAAGTTTTTTACTGGAATAAAACTCATTGACTAGATTCCATATCAGCAAATTCATTAATTATATTTGACTTTACACATTTAAAATTTTTTGATGCCCAAAATACCCCCATTTGTGTGACAGCCCGTCCCATAAATATTACAACGTACGTGTGAAAAGACGAAATTGCCCCTAGTTCGATTTCTTTACGTTTATTGTTTGTTTTGGGGTTTTGTTGGCATGTTTGGAGCCACACACACCTTCCCACACACCACAGCCTTTTTCCTCCTGTTTCCTGCACTGTCCCGAGTCCTCATTCCTTCTATTTCCTTTGAAAACGTACGGACACACACCCAAAACCTATCAAACCTTTACAGATCGAGGAAACCAAGACCATATTCGAACTCGTGAAGCTTGTAGGAGTCCAACCATGCCATTTTCAGGTAAGAACATCATCGTTTTCACGTCGAATCCACAATGTCCGATTTTGAGTACTGTTCATGCACACGTGATTTCTCACGTTTTAGGAAATTTCAAGCTTGTAGGTAGCTTGGTGAGGTCCCTAGGAGGCTCGGGGTGGTTCGTTTGAAGGATTTGGACGTCGGGATCACTAGATTCAAAGTTGGCCGGAGTTGGGTTGTTTTTACAGGTGAGATTTCGTGGTTTTTAACCCTTAAAAGTGGTATAATTGTGTTACTCTAGTTCTAAGCTTCATTTTGGTACCAATTTTGTGAAATTTGGGTGAAAAACGAAGAAGATATCAACGTTTGAAAAATTCTCGATTTTCCGGCGCCGGAGAAGATGACGGAATATTCCTGACGCCGTTGACAGAATCCGTTAGAACTGACGGAATATTCCCTACGGCGTCAGTTGACGCCGTCAGCATGCCAGGCACGTGCCTGCGCGTGGCCGGCGCGTGCGGCGGTGGAAAATTTTTCTAAAAATATGGGGATGTTCCTGAGGTTAAGTAGATCACGTTGGTGTATTCATACACCCCATTTGAGCATTGTATGAGAAGTTATTTCAAAAGGTTGGTTATGTGCTTTAAAATTAACGTTTTTGTAGTTGTTTCGCATATAGGTGATACCTATCCCGAGGACGAGCGTGGTCACTCGAGACAGGGGGGCTACGACCCTTCCACATACCAGTGAGTGGGCTTTTGGTTTTCCGTATATACCTATATACTTATATTTTCCCAGAAATAGATTTGAATTGTTATTTGCCATATGCCATGCATTATATTATCGTTGTTTGTGCATCACTAGTCGCATTATTAGTTGCATATATATATATATACATATGCATATTGGGTGTTGTGGACGCACAGGTAAGTGTTATTCATGTTTACGTTCAGTAGCGATTTGAGATGCTTAGAGAGCTCATAACCTGCACCCCCAGTGTTAGTGCTCCCTCCCAGAGTAGGGCACAGTCCTTTACGTGATGTTCACCTCCCGCACCACACGCTCAGCTTGGATCCAAGTTAGGTGCACAGTCCTGTCGTACAGACCACATTAGGTGGTTCCGACTCGTAGGTGACCCGCGATTATTCGCACAGCCTTCACGTGATCGTAGCACTAGAGCGTTTATATGTATTACACCCAGGCCTGTCGTACAGACCACTTTAGGTGGTTCCGACTCGTGGGCAGGTTTAGTATTGAGTTTGAGATTTGAGCTCTATATGCAGCTGTACAGGTCACGTTAGGTGACTCCGGCTGCCAGACTATATGTTATTGATATGATTTATACCCGAGCACTTGCATTTCATTCTGAGGTTTCGACATGCCATATTCTTGAGCATTGTTGGCATATCTATTTATACGTACATATGTTTATTTTCTGGGAAGTATACAGGTTTTACGGCGAGGGGTTAGAACTTATTTGTTAAACGGTTTTCGAAAAGCTTTGTTTTTGCCCACTCACGCTTTTGTTTTGCGCCCCTCCAGGTTCTAGTCGTCTAGCAGGTTTGGTGGTTTCCCAGAGGGCTTTCCCGGCATTTCTGACAGACGATCACCAGCGTAGGGTCACCTTCGGGTGTACTGTTGTCGCATCGTTTTTCTTTTGGACTGCTGTAGGCTTATTGCTCTGAACTTGTGTCTCACTTACGCTAGCATTTATTTTTATCACCTTATGTATGCTAGTTTTTAGTTATTCGCACTATTTGTATTACTACTTCCATTATTGTTTTATTAGCTTCCGCACTGTGCACATGGTTATGTCACCTCCGCGTGACGGCCAGCACGCCCTGATCTCGGTCGGGGTGTGTCAATTTGAATGTTTGATTTACACAATTAATTCCATACAAATTGTAAGGGAGAATTAATGATTTTACAAAAATAAAAAAATAATACATTCTTTGCATAATATATAATAACAATAAAACATGCCTGATAAATGTGGTAATACATGCTTAGTTAAGTCAATAAAATTATATTTTACATATACATGTAGGTAAATTATTTCACACACACACATAACAACAACAAAAAACATGCATGATATACATAAAAATTCATGCAAAATAATTTACCTACATAATAAAGCAAACCCAAATATATGCAAAATAATATACCTGTATAAAAAAAATGTTATTATTTTATTCATTACTAGTTTACCTATTATTTGTACATGTAATAATAAAATGTGCGCAATATATATGACGATACATACAAAATAAAATACCTACATAATGAAAAAATGTTATTTGATTCAAAATTAATTTACTTGCAAAATAAAGCAATTGTATTTTATTCAAGATTAATTTACATATTATTTGTACATATATCTTATAATAATAAAATGTGCCAAATATATGTAATAATACATGGAAAATAAATTACCTACAAAATAAAATAATGTTATTTGATTCAATATTAATTTACCTACAAAATATATTTTATTTGCTCATCATAAATTTAAATACAGGTGGATTAATTAGTTTAATATGTTTGATCATATATGTAGTACTGTGCGTGTGTGTGTGTGTGTGAGAACATATAGTAGTATTATATATATAGGTAAACTATATATATATATAGTACTACTATACGTTCATATAGGTAAACTATGTATGTGTACATATATATATTGAGCTTATGGTAGTAACATATATATTCAAAGTATATATGTGTGTGTTAGGGGTAATAATATGTGCAATAATTATATTTTTTTATTGTAATTAAGGGGAGTAATAACATTTATTGATTTTATTTTGAATATCATGTGGTACAAATTGTAAATATTTTGTAATAATAGGTCAATTACTTCTATACTTGGCAGTCATTTTTAAATTTGAGTTTTGTTTGGATGTTTATAACTAGGTGGATTTTTGTCTAGGAAATAAGTGTTGCAATGGTCTATATTTAAAGAACCCTAAAAGTTACAAATTATATGCTACGAGTGAATCCCCTGATTATAAAACATAACATGTGCTTGTTAAGTGTGTTTATAAAGAGTTGAGCGATAAACACGAAAATAGTACGTTAAGCTTAACGACCCACATATTGAGATCTCAGTACAATGTTATTGGAATCTCAATATGTAATGTCATATGACCTCAAATATAACTACTTGTTGAGAATGAATCTCAAATCATAGAATTAAGAGACATGAGCTTGTAAGGAATAGCACTACTTCGTATCGTATTTAATTTAAGAAATTTTAACGAAATATTCTCGATACTATTCATTTTAACAAAAAATTACATTTTACTTTAAAAAATCACTCATATTACTATTTACTTACAACACTTTTTGGTCATTTTGAAAATTCATAATTTTCAAACCATTTTCATTAGTTTTCCTTTTAATTTATCATCAAACCTCACTTTCTATATGTAACCAAGCTCGGCTAGAAAAAATATATACCTGTCCAGCAACTTTTTCAGTGACAACCCGGTTGCCGTCGGGATTAATTGTTTCATCAGTAACGGCGACGCCTTTCTCTCGGGCGACTTTAGTGGCGTCGCGGTGGCCAACAAGGCCAAAGCGCTCGTTGTGTCTAGCTGCCGACTGCATGACAGCAGCTGGTCCACCCCTCATATTCTCTCCAAGCACTAGGTTTTCAGCAGCTTGGGCAGTGGCAGCGTGGCGGGGTGCGACGGGCCTGTCGGCTAATTCGCCGGAGACATTGAAGACTTCTCCGTATTTGATGGGTTCCTCAACCGTGGACTGGTCCGGTCGGTGTCTTTGTGGCTGTTCCTGGCTCATGTTTTTGGGCTTGAATATTGTACAGATTAGGGTAGAATGTTTTTAACAGTAGTGAAAGTATACGTACGGTCCAAATTAAGCAAAATATTTGACTAAATATATATGAAATTTGTTAGAGGATGGGATAAAGTGAGAAGGGATGTGATATCCACACATCCCATTTTACTTCTCACACACCTTCTTGATTTTCGGCCTTCGGATCAGATGAATTGAAGAAGATAAACGAACAGAAATTATTGAGGGGTGTGTGAGAAGTAAAATGGAGTGTGTGGATAGCACACCCCAAGTGAGAATTGGACCGCAAGGTTCAAATTTACAAGTGGTGGATGGAGAACGAGGAAGCTCACAGGTGGACGCTATGTTTAAAGTTGGACATGATATGCGGCGACACTTGGACTTCGATCGGTGTTCAGCGTTAAACTACTAGAACTTTGACGCGTGTTATTGTTGGCCTTGGGTAGGAGAGAATTTTTAATGACGTATCACTCAGAATTCCGGACATATTAAAAAAAGGGGAAACTTAATATAGGTCCAATTTTTTGAGCCAATAGTAGGAATAGTCCAATTTATTAAAATAAGTCCAATTCCTTAAATCTTATTATTTTATTATCAATAATTATCTATTAAATGATAAGATTTATTATTAAAAAAAAATTTCTTCCTAATTATCTCTTTGATTATTTATTTTTTTTAGTTCTTTCTTGTTCTTTATCCCGTTTTAAACCCCATTTATAGATTTTATTTTTTATTTTTATAATCAACCTATGTCACATGTTAATTATATTTATCAACCTATATGATAGATTCTTTTTTATAATCAAGTAAGATTCATGTGTCTTGCTTGTAGATATATTATGTTTTTTTCTACCTTTTAGTTAAGTTTCATATCTTACTTATAGGTATGATATACATTCATATATTTGTTACTTGAGTTAGGGTATAATGATTTGCAGATAGATTTATGTCAATATATATATATTTTTTTTGTTATAAGATATTAATTATATTTTTTGGGGTTGAAAATTCATAATATTAGAAGATTTTAATTGATTTTTAATATTTTTAGAAAATATAAAATGAGCATTAAAAAAATAAATACATATAATTAGGTAATTGGACTTACTCCTAAAAACCATCTATGTTTTTAGACCTGGATCTAAAAGCCCCTTAAAAAAAAATATCTTCTTGGGTAGAGTCGATTAGGGCAGCTCTTAAACAAGTTGGAGTGTTACTATAAAATCGAGTGAGTGAAAATAAAATACATGCATTCTGGTTTAGTTATACATTGTGTAATTTCCTTTTCTCCTCCACATAAATGAACTCGGAACCAAAACGTCACAATGGAGATGAACCAAAAAAAAAAAACGTCACAAATGACATTGACAATGAATTAGAAACCAAAACACCACAGCTAAGATAAACTGTAAGTTGGTCTTCCATTTGCATTGAGCCCCAAAACAGCACAAGATCCCGGTAAAACCGCGTCGCAAGGGGAGTTCTACACAATGGTGGACACTGCCTAGTTGCACCATGTGACTGATCTCACGTTTGCCACCGATTTGAAAGTTTTTTTCTTGAGATGGACACAATCACATCCCAGTAGGAGTGTATTTGGTTTGAATGTATTTTCATTTTTGATGCAAACAGAGTTTAGCATTTTGGGTCTCTAACTTACTCCTATTTATTACTTCACTACCAGGCTAACGCTAGTAACTTTTTGTTTTGAATGTTTTAGCTTGACCTTCATACACCATGTGTTGTTAATAATAAACATGTCATAATATAAGTTGACGATATTATTACAATATTATTTTCATACTCAACGTCTAATGTACAGAACTTCCTTTTCTTCGTTTGGTTACTTGCATCAAGGAATAAAAATTATTGAGTAGGTAAAATATTTTACTTTGTCCAAAAAGATTTCAGTAATCAAACTAATTTCTATTATGATTCCTAGCTAGTAAACAGTACAATAAGAGTGCCTTATTCCATTTCATGCTCATTTTGATTCCTTCATAATCTGAATATTTCTCATTCTAATTTCATCTTAGTTGGATTTCATATTAGTAAACGTGGCCAAATAGTAAGAAACAGCAAAATTTATATATTACGAGTGAATTTATAATACGACGTAACAATTTGATTGCCAATTCTAAGAAATATTTAACTTGTTTCAATATGAAATTTGGCTCTTGACCGAATCTTAATTATTTAGAGTATAAAATTTTGGATTTGGAATTTGGGTTTTGCAAACAAATATTTCCAGGACCTCCAGTAAAAGTGTTGAATGATACAAAGTTCCACTAACTTCATCGGCATCCAAAAATAAAGTAAAAATGTGATGGAGAAGAAAGAATTTTATTAAATCTATATGAAATCATGAAATTGAATGATACAAAGTTCCACTAACTTCATCGGCATCCAAAAATAAAGTTAAAATGTGATGGAGAAGAGAGAATTTTGTTAAATATATATGAAATCATGAAAGTGGAAGTCTATTCTACTTAGCCTGGCCTACTTGAGAAGGAAGCTGATTGCCTGTCTCTTGTTTGGAGTGTTCTTCTCATCTTCTCTTATTTATATGATCACAATTAAGTTATTTTAATATTTTATATTCTTATTATTTTTTATCTTATTATCTTTATAAAAAAAATTAATATAAAATATTTACGTAACTTAATCGATCGCACAAAATAAGAAAAAATAAAAAAAGCATTAAAGAGGAAAACAGACAATTTACCTCTATTTAAGAAAAGGTAATGCCCACATTTGTTATTCCTTGTCAATTCAACAAGAAAGGATGTGTCATTTCGAAGGGCGTGGCATGCACAAGCTGGATGTGAGGAAGACAAATTCAGGTCCACAACTTTCATAGCAATCAAATCCATATTCTATATGTAAGAAAAATACAAACCTTTTGGATGATATACCTTTTTAAAATTCGATCCATCGGCATCGATCCAAAGAAAAGCGAAACGAAAGATAAGGAGGAAGGTGGCCATGGGACATATACAGGCAAATATACCTTTTTAATAATACGTTAAACTATTTAGATACAAAAAATTGATACTGTTAGAAGATGTGGATCTATAACTGCATCAAAGAGTGTGTTGGTAAATCGTGTTGATTTTGTATACTTACTCAAAATAATATTACTCCTACTGTAACCTGACCACATTTGTTTTGCTAAGTTTGCGTATGTGATCGATCACCTTCATTGATAATAAAGCGACAATTTAAATAGAGAAATATTATTGGCTATTCGAAAATCTCATTCTACACTCTTCACAAGCGTATTTTTATTTCTAAATATAAAAAGTTTGGACTGTAGAATGAGATTTGGAGTGCCAATAACAATTCCTTTAAATATTGATGTAGTCTCTACTTTGCCCATATTGTCTATTTTTGCATTCTTGCGTAGGTGACGAGAAAGTTCTTTCATGCTATGGAACATTAAGTGTTATGAGAAATGGATGATCTAGATTTGTTTGAATTATTATTTTTAGGATGAACTATCAATTTAGTTCATAAATTATCACCTAAGTGAAAATTAAGTCCATAAACTTTTTTTTTTTTTTTCAGAAAAATCAGTCATTGCATTATAAAAATTTGCCAATTACATCCCTAATATTAGATTTGAAACTACGATATTCAATTTTCCGTCCATTTAAGTATCTTACTTACATGTGATAGACATTGAATGGTAGATTGATAATTTTTCATAAAGAAATAGTGTATGGAGTTAATTTTGAAGGTTAATTAGATTCGCAACCTATATGAAATATTAAGGGCTTATATGTGAGAAAATGATGGTATTACACTCTAAAGTATGTCAAGTTACTTAAGTTGACGAAAAATTGAATAAAATAGCTTTGAATATAATAGTAGAGATGAAATTAGCAATTTTAATGAATTTAGGGGACTTATTTTACCGAAAAAAATAATAATTCAGGTGGTGATAGTTCAAGGACTAAATCAACACTTCACCCTTATTTCTATTGTGCCGTTGCCCAGAGGAGCATAGTTGTTCCAATCAAGTAGTACATTAGTTCTCAACCTGAAGATTATTTTCTATTGTAACAGTTCCCTTGTTGTCCATATCATTTTCTTTTGTAATCCCATACATTCAAATCATCTAATGCTTGTGTATTTAATGCTACGTAATTTTATGAGACAGTAAAAATTTTACAGACAATTCACTGGTTCACTACCAATTGATATATCGACATTAATATCTCCCAACTTAACCGCTGATGTAGTAACTCAATGTGTAATGTATATACAAAAGGCCTCAATCAAATTATCATGAAAAAGATCTAACTTCACGAAATTTCCAACATGGGACAAATGCCCCCATAGAGTGAGAGATTTTTCTATTTACTTGAAACACGGGACAGTAAGCTATATGTTATTATACAATTAGAAAAAAAATCTCTCCTACAGAGCCTACTATTCATACTATGATTTGTTTCATGTCCCCATATGCATGTATGAAGATAATTTAGAAACTCATCACACATGAATATTTCAACATGAGTATCTAGGTAGACTAAATTTAGTCACCTTAATATTACCCCTTCATCATTATTCCTATGCGCAATATGTTATAGCAACTAGCAAATAATTCTGAAATTGTTCACGTAATGTTCATATGCATTATTAGCAAGATATTCCAAGTTGAAAGAGAAATATTAATTATTGTACAATAATTTACCTCCCATTTTCTTCACCCAAAACCTCTTCTTCTACACCTTGCTTATTACTATCATAACGATCATGAACATGGTCCTTTGGAACTGTCACAACCAGCTCTTCCCTAGTACACGTGGCCCTGGCCAACTCCGGTCTCGCCGATGCCGGCAGCCGATACCTCCAGAGATCAAGATCGTCCACTACTTCTCCGTCCAACCTCCACAAATCACCACCTTCCGTTTTCCTTATCACAGTCTTTGTCACCCCGGGATAAATCTCTACCGTGTGGGCTCGGACAGCAACGCGGTTGCCAATAACTTGTCGGGTGGTGGTGGGCGTGGTCACATGCACGGGCATGGCGACTGAGAAAATGAATGAGTCGGAGGTTTCTTGGACGGAAACGTCGGCGTTTGAGTGGAAGGGGAGCTCGAGGACGCTGGCGAACACGTGGGGGAGTCTCCGGAGCTTCCTCGGCGGCATGGAAGAAGATGCTACGACGTCGTATAACGTGTTGCGCTTTTTGGGGGAGGGGTGGACTTTTTTCTTCATGGGTTTCTGGTTTCTGATTGTTCACAGGTTGCTTCTCGCAACTGAAACGCAAAGGGTATAAATTACACGAGGGAATATGGACCCAAAATTATCCCCACGTTGTTATAGATTAAATATAAAGCCCACATGGAATGTCTGGTCCAATTTTTAGCCCAAGACTGAATGCTTTATTATAAAAACAGAAAAACCTTACAATTTTGTGATTGACAGGATTTACTCATGAATTTGAGGTCTTATGATCGACTCATTCCTCACCCACTATTATTTTTATAAACAAAAACACACACAAACACACAATTGTGGCTAAAATGGTGAAATGTCACTTTAATTACAAGTTATCTCTCCATTCAAATTTTGTTTGTCTAAAATGGTGAAATGTCACTTTAAAGATGTTAACACACGGCCCCTTCGACCCCAACAAGCTCAGAAGAACACAAGCCTGATGAGCTTGGCAGGACGAAGTTGAGTGCTCTACAACCTATGCCTCCCGGCGTCTTATCAGCTATCAAGCCAAGCGCTTCCCCATAAAAGTACTTTTCGACCACTAAGACCATCTCCAACAATGGCTTATAACCTAAAATTCCCCTTTTTTTTTCCCCTCAAAACCCACTCCAACCCATGTGCTAAATAAAACCTAAAACCCAAAACTTAAAAGAAGGCCAAATACCAGCCCGTTTTTAGGCCAAAAGGCATTATGAGCCCTACCTGTTGTGAGTGAAACACGGGCTGTGAAGCCCACTTTCCCTTCCTCCAGACGCGCACGCGCCGCACGCGCCTCTTTTTGCACTCAGCCGACAGCCCCACGTGGGGCTGTTCCCTCAGCTTTCAAAGCAAAAGTAGCCGTTAGGTTAATCCAATGGTGACTTTAAACGGGCCGTTGGTTAATCCAACAGTCCAGGTTCAAATTTTTTCTTTTTTAGTTTTATATTTATGTATTTATTGAATCCAACGGCTTAGATCATATATAATTAAATATAATGGTAAAAAAAAAGATCTAACGGTCCAAATTTAAATCCAACGGCTAGAATAGTTTTAAAAAAATACCCAAGTCCATCACCAAGTCAAGATGGTGAATATCATTATTAAGTTTACGTAGTCTATGAGTTTTCGATTGTATTAAGTTTATGTAGTTTATTAATTGTTTTTTTTTATTTTTTAAGTTTATGTGGTTTATTAATTGTCTTTTTTATTTTGTAAGTTTATGTGGTTTATTAAATGTCATTGGTATTAAGTTTATGTGGTTTATCTTGATTTTCATGTATTGATTTAGTGATTTTTCAAAATTTATCGGAATTTAAATATTTTTAGGTTAAAATGTTCATAAAATTAATTTAGGATAGTCTATATAAATTTTTTTTTTTAAAAAGTTATTTTTAAAAAAAAAATAGCCTTAATTCATTCTTTGATAATCTGGGGCTAAAATTTTAAGCCATAAGGGTTGGAGTAGAAAAGCTGTTTCTGGGCTAAAACCTAAATTTTCTGGGCTAAATATTTTTAGGTTTTAGGTCACCATTAGAGATGGTCTATGGGGCAAGTTGGCCACTCACAGCATTGTGGCACGAAGTTCTAGGAAAATAAAGGGCATACTTATTCAGACGTCTAACTCCAAGCTATATGAAGACTAGGCGAGGGAACAAAACCCTATGAAAGGGGCATAGAGGCTGATAAATAAAGTGTTCGAGTACGGTTCCCACCAACACAGGGCCGAGCGTTTAAGCTTACGAAAGGGACATAAAGGCTGATAAATAGAGTGTTCAAGTACAGGTTCCCACCAACATAAGGCCGAGCTTAGACACTCCGCCGTGTTGTCCCAAGGCAGGGCACAAGTGAACCTGCACAAGCATCACTTCGTTGCCATGTATCAGCCAAATCTGTGTATTTGGCGCATTAAATGCAAAGAAAGTGATTAATATGTGACCTGTGATTGTTTGATCTCCTGGTTCCAAAAGGAAGAGATCCGAAGGACCTCAACATCTCAAACCGGGAAAGAAAAAGCATTGCAAATGAAGAATTTGTATTTGTACATGTTTTGTGTTCAACTATATGCAAACAATAATTTCAAGTTTTTGTAAAGTAGAATGAATTGAGTGGACTAAGCATAGGGACCATCTAAACCATATTTTAAAATTTTCATACATACAAAAATCCTTTTAAAGGAAAATGCATATTCAATTAAAAAAAAAAAAAAGGACAAGATGTTTATAAGGAACACTTGATTAAAATGGACCTAAAAGTTAAAAAAAATAAAATAAAATAATTTCATTTATCTGAACTCTTAGACTCCATGTGGCAGGTTGAATGGGATAGATTATGTTAAAATGTGAGATGGACATGACTGGACAAAATGAGTTATGGATCCATAACATAGTGGGTTATTCAGCCCACCAAATACACGAGTTACAAGTACAGTCTTACAAGTCCTTGACAATCAAATCTCATCCCTAAGGCACAATCCTATATAGCCCACCAAATAGGCCCTAAAGGATTTGTTTATGAGTGTTTAGGGTTGGCTCAAAACAATTTGACTCGCACCAAGTTTGACTCATGTTTGTCTTGTCATAGTCGGCTAGTGAAAGAACTAAGTAAAGCCTAGTTCGGTTCGATTAAGAAACAAGTTAAGTTTGAACATTGATATGTTTGACTCGTAAAGCTTATAAGCAAATTCTAAAGTTTTTACAAGCGACTTGAGATGGACTTGAGCTCAGCTTGGTAGTTCAAGCTTGACAAGTAATAATACATATTTATAGGCCTAAATCCAACTAACTGAATTAATACAAAATAAAAAATATATATTTTCATATCATACCAAAGATCCTCTTAATTCTTAAAGGACAATATATATATTCAATTTTAAAAAAGGACAATATATTTAAAAGGAACATGTCTTGGTCGGTACCAACCACTACAATTAAAGTGTAGAATTATGGAAAGACTATGCCATCTTTTGTTCACACTAGATTAAAATGGAGCCAAAATTAAAAAATATTAATTTAATTTGTCTAAACTCACCAAGTACTTGTTTCTGAGTAGGCAGAGAAAATTTGACTATTATGACCCTGTTGACCTTAAAATACGGCATAGTTGTGTCTTTGTATGAGGGTGACATAATTTTTTTTTTTCTCGTCAAAAATAGTGTCATTCAACGAATATCAATTGGTAAGTGTTTCGTTACTACAGTGGTAGTAAAGAGTTGAATTCATGCATGACCGCATGGATACGAACCTTATAAATAACTAATTTAATATCTAATATAATAAAATCTATCGTTACAAAAAAATTAACAAAAAATAAAAAATTTCAAAAAAATTAGAAAAGTTGGAGAAGTGGGGTATCGATCCCCATACCTCTCGCATGCTAAGCGAGCGCTCTACCATCTGAGCTACATCCCCATTCTGATAAACTTATTCCACGTAATTTTAATAACGTTACTAAAGTGAAACTGTGGCGTATTCGGAATGGTATTCGTGGGCATCTCTCCAGTTTTGAAGCCCACCCGCAGAGGCAAAGATCCCCACTTCAGTATTTATTCGTTGCGGGAAAAAGGAGAAACATTGTTTATTTTTATTTTTATTTTCATGCATATCTTTGTCCATTTTACATAGAAAAAAATTATTATCAACGTACTGTTTTAGTTTAGTTTTACATATGGTGTTACATTATCAAATTGGATGATAGCAAATTCGTTACCCGTAAAACAAAAATGTAAACGAGAAAAGGAAAAAATGTTAAAATTATTTATTTTTAGTGCAACAATATATTTAATTGAATCACATAATGAACATCATAATTATTGATTTTTTGAACTCAATTTCGGAAAAATTTAACCTATATTTATTAGTAAAAATGTAATATTAGAAAAAAAAAATTCAGTATACTAGACGGTATTATTGGTAGATTGAGAAATTTATAAAATATTAACCAAGGGAAATCATTTAATCTTTTAAAGTTGGAGAGCAAAATTATGCGGCCGACCTAAAAAGACGGACACGTGTAGGTGGCTAACCCACTACACAACACGTCAATGTCTCCAACAACTCTTTTCATTTATTTATTTATTTTCACACTATCTTTTTGTGCCAATATTATATTTTAGTAAAGATGACTTTCGTGGTTCCCCAAAACGCCCTCATCACTCATAAGTTTTATTTTGATTTTCAGTAGAGTTATCAGTTATGAGTGTTTTTCATAGGCATATTTTATTTGTCGATTTTGTTTTTAAACTTGTATAAAACTGTTAATTCTTTTTTTTAATTTTAATTTTAATTGATTACCTTTCAGAATTTTTATAATTAGCCAATTTTCTCTTAAACTTTAATTTTAGCCATTGACTCCATGAACTTTTATAAACAACCTATTTTCCTCCCTGACGCTAGATTTTAAAATTTTTCATTCATTTTGATCACGCGTACAACATTTGACAACTGTATGTAGGCAAAAGAATGAAAAAATGGATAGGTGAAAATTGGATGAAGAATTTTAAAATCTACGTAGGAAAAATTGGCTATTTATAAAATTTTAAGGGATACAATTAAGGTTCAGGAGGAAATTGACTAATTATAATAGTTCATAAAGTTAATTGACTAAAATTAAAGTTTAGAAAAAAAAATTAGCAACTTTGTACAAATTCGGGAAACAAAATGATAAATACCTCCTTTTTATATATATTTACCTTCATTCCTCCCTAAAAAATTACATTTCATAAACTAAATTAGGATCATAAGGAACTAGAAGCATTTTTCATATATTTTTTTCATAATATGAACTAGAAGATAACGAAAGTTTACTTTCGGATCTCGAAGTCATTTTCATCGTTTAATAGTTAAGATTGTTAACATAAGGCAACTAAAACAAGCTGAGCCAATTATTGTCTGCAGACACACATAAGGATAATAATAATCATTTTTCGCAATCAAACGAAGTTAACGTTCAAAGTTGTATTGCTAATTTATGTTGAACCGCACTAATGTTAGCACATATTTCATACTGTAGTGGCTAGTTCAGTTTGATTAAGTTTGACTCATGTTTTGCTCGTTATAGTTCGACTCATGAAAGAACTAAGCGAAGCCTAGTTCAGTTTAATTAAGAAACAAGTTAAGCTTGAACATTGGTATGTTTGGCTTGTAAAACTCATAAGCAACTTCTGAAGTTTTTACAAGCGACGAGATAGAGTTGAGCTTAGCTTGGTAGTTCAAACTTGACAAGTAATAATACATATTTAGAGGCCTAAATCCAACAAACTGAAGTAATACAAAATAAAAAAGATATATTTTCATATCATACCAAAGATCCTCTTAATTCTTAAAGGACAATATATATTCAATTTTAAAAAAAAAAAGGACAAGATATTTAAAAGGAACATGTCTTGTTTGGTACCTACCACTACAATTAAAGTGTAGAATTACGGAAAGATAATGCCATCTTTTGTTCACACTTGATTAAAATGGAGCCAAAATTTAAAAAATTAATTTAATTTGTCTAAACTCTAAAGTATTTGTTTCTGAGTGTACTAGGCAGAGAAAATTTGACTATTATGACCCTGTTGACCTTAATTACAGCATAGTTGTGTCTTTGTATGAGGGTGACATAATTAATTTTAGAGTAAATTACATTTTCATACTTTAGGTTTGGATTCTATTTCAATTTTTTACAACATCTTTAAAATATTTCACTATCATACCTTAAGTACTATTTTATTTCAAAATAATATCTTTGTTACATTTTCCATCCATTAATCTATTAAATGCTGATGTAGCTGCCACATATATAACACGTGGCTGTCAAATGTTGACAAAAATAATATATATATATATATATATATATTTTTTAACCTGAATTTAAAAAAAAAAAAAAAAAATTGAAACCCCAGCGACCCACATTTGCAAGAAGAAGATGGAGGAAGAAAGAAAGAAAATACCCGAAAATCCCACCCGAGCCACCCCTCTCAAAAATCCCCCATCACCCACCCTGAAAATCCGACCCAAGATTAGGTGGATCTACCACAAGACCAGTCCAAAAATCATCTCAAACTCAAAGTAATTTCAAAATTCACTCGCACTGAAAATCACCAGATCGCGGAGGGAGGAGGGTCACGTGGGGAGAGTGGGGAGCTGGTTCTTCGGCCCCGGTGGGGGGGGGGGGGTTGGTTTTTTTTTTTTTTCTTTTCTTCCTTCCTCCTCTTCCTCTTCTTCTTCCTGTTGCAGATGCGGGTCGCTTAATTTTTTTTCCCCCTTCTTCCTCCCTATTCTTCTTCTTCTTTTTCTTCTTATAGATGTGGGTCGCGGGATGGGGGGTTAGGGGGGGGGGGAAGGGATAGTTTCAATTTTTTTTTCTTTCTTCCTCCCTCTTCTTCTTGTTCTTGCAGATGTGGGTCGTTGGGGTATTGGGTATTTTATTTTATTTTATTTTATTTATTTTTTTTGTAAAAATTCAGGTTTTTTTTTTATTTTAAAATTATTATTTTTGCCACGTGGCAAACATTTGGCAGCCACGTGGCATATATGTGGTAGTCACGTCAGCATTTAACAGATCAATGGATAGAAAATATAACGGAGGTATTATTTTGAAATAAAATAGTACTTAAGGTATGTAAGTGAAATGCTTTAAAGATGTTGTAAGAAATTGAAATAAAGCCCAAACCTGAGGTATTAAAGTGTAATTTACCCTTAATTTCATTTTCGACCCCCAAAAACGGTATCGTTCATCGAATGTCAATTGGTAAGTGTTCCGTTACTACAATGATGAAATGAAGTTGAGACCCCTTACTTGATAACGTGAGTATGAACCTTGTTAATAGCTAATTTAATATCTAATCTAACAAAATTTATTGTTAAAAAAAAATAACAAAGAATATAAATTTTCAAAAAATTAGAAAAGATGGAGAAGTGGGGTATCGATCTCCATCTTTAAAACATTTCACTATCCTACCTTAAGTACTATTTTATTTCAAAATAATATCTCTGTTACATTTCCATCCATTAATCTATTAAATGCTGATGTAGCTGCCACATATATGACACGTGGCTGCCAAATGTCTGTCACATGACAAAAATAATATTTTTTTTTATTTTTTAAACCTGAATTTTTACAAAAAAAAAAAAAAAAAAAAAAAATTGAAACCCCAGCGACCCACATTTGCAAGAAGAAGAAGAAGAAGAAGAAGTTGGAGGAAGAAAGAAAGAAAATACCAGAAAATCCCACCCGAGCCACCCCTCTCAAAAATCCCCCATCACCCACCCTGAAAATCCGACCCAAGATTAGGTGGATCTACCACAAGACTAGTCCAAAAATCATCTCAAACTCAAAGTAATTTCAAAATTCACTCGCGCTGAAAATCACCAGATCGCGGAGGGAGGAGGGTCAGCGGGGAGAGTGGGGAGCTGGTTCTCCGGCCCCAGGGGGGGTTGGTTTTTTTTTTTTTTCTTTTCTTCCTTCCTCCTTTTCCTCTTCCTGTTGCAGATGCGGGTCGCTCAAATTTTTCCCCCCTTCTTCCTCCCTATTCTTTTTCTTCTTTTTCTTCTTATAGATGTGGGTCGCGGGATGGGGGGTTAGGGGGGGGGGGAAGGGAAAGTTTCAATTTTTTTTTTCTTTCTTCCTCCCTCTTCTTCTTGTTCTTGCAGATGTGGGTCGCTGGGGTATTGGGTATTCTTTTTTTTTTTTTTTTTTTGTAAAAATTCAGGTACTTTTTTTATTTTAAAATTATTATTTTTTCCACGTGGCAAACATTTGGCAGCCACATGGCATATATGTGGTAGCCATGCCAGCATTTAACAGATCAATGGATAGAAAATGTAACGGAGGTATTATTTTGAAATAAAATAGTACTTAAGGTATGGAAGTGAAATGCTTTAAAGATGTTGTAAGAAATTGAAATAGAGCCCAAACCTGAGGTATGAAAGTGTAATTTACCCTTAATTTTATTTTCGACCCCCAAAAACGGTATCGTTCATCGAATGTCAATTGGTAAGTGTTTTGTTACTACAATGATGAAAAGAAGTTGAGACCCCTTACTTGATAACGTGAGTATGAACCTTGTCAATAGCTAATTTAATATCTAATCTAACAAAATTTATTGTTAAAAAAAAATAACAAAGATATCGTTCATCGAATGTCAATTGGTAAGTGTTTCGTTACTACAATGATGAAAAGAAGTTGAGACCCCTTACTTGATAACGTGAGTATGAACCTTGTCAATAGCTAATTTAATATCTAATCTAACAAAATTTATTGTTAAAAAAAAAAAAACAAAGAATATAAATTTTCAAAAAATTAGAAAAGATGGAGAAGTGGGGTATCGATCCCCATACCTCTCGCATGCTAAGCGAGCGCTCTACCATCTGAGCTACATCCCCGTTTTGAGCAATTTATTCCACTTAATGTTAATAACGTCACTAAAGTGAAATTGTGGTATTCGTGGGCATCTTTCCACCTTTGGAGCCCACCCACCAAAGCAAAGATCCCCACTTCAGGATTTATTCGTTGCGGGAAAAAGGAGAAACATTGTTTATTTTTATTTTTATTTTTATTTTCATTCATATCTTTGTCTGTTACATAGAAAAAAATTATTATCAAGGTACTGTTTTAGTTTAGTTTTACATATGGTGTTGCATTAACAAATTGGATGACAGAAAATTCGTTACACGTAAAACAAAAAAAAAAACCAAAAATGTAAACGAGAAAAGAAGACAAATGTTAAAATTATTTATTTTTAATGCAATAATATATTTACACTAATTGAATCACACAATGAACAGCATAATTATTGATTTTTTGAACTCAACTTATTAAAAAATCAACCTACATTTATTAGTAAAAATGTAATATTAGAAAAAAAAATTCACCATACCAGTTGAAAATTTTATAAAATATTAGCTCCGGGAAATCATTTAATTTTTTAAAGTTGGAGAGCAAAATTATGCGACCGACCCAAAAAGGCGGACACGTGTAGGTCGCTAATCAAAGTCTCCAACCACTCTTTTCATTTATTTATTTATTTTCACACTATCTTTTTGTGCCGATATTTTTGCACATATTTTAGTAAAGATGACTTTCGTGGGTCCGACTTTTTCGATTCATATTTATCTAGGTTCCCCAAAATGCCCTCATCACTAATAAGTTTTATTTTGATTTTCAGTAGAGTTATCAGTCATGAGTGTTTTTTATAGGCATATTTATCGATTTGTCTCTTAAATTTATATAGAGCTGTTAATTTTTTTATGAACTTTAATTTTAGTTAATTAATTTCCAAAATTTTTATTATTAGCCAATTTTTTTCCCTTAAACTTTACTTTGAGCCATTTATCCCTTGAACTTTTATAAACATCCCATTTTCTCATGATGCTAGATTTTAAATTTTTTATTCATTTTGATCACGAAGACAACATATGACAAATGTATGTGGGCAAAAGAATGAAAAATTGGATAGGTGAAAATTGGATGAAGAATTTTAAAATCTACGTAGGAGAAATTAGTTATTTATAAAATTTTAGGGGTACAATTAAAGTTCAGGAGGAAATTGATTAATTATAATAGTTTAGGGGGTCAATAGACTAAAATTAAAGTTCAGAGAAAAATTGGCAACTTCGTACAAGTTCGAGAGACAAGCTGAAAAATACCTTTTTTATTTTATTTTATATATATTTACCTTCATTCCTCCCTGAAAAATTACATTTCATAAACTAAATTAGGATTATAAGGAACTAGAAGCATTATTTATATATATATATATTTTTTTTTTCTTCATAATATTAACTGATTAAAACGAAAGTATACTTTCGGATCTCAAAGTCATTTTAATCGTTTAATAGTTAAGATTGTTAACATAAAATAATTAAAACAAGCTAAACTAACTACTCGTATTGTTTGCAGATATACATAAAAATGGTAATAATTATTTTTGTAATTAAATGAAACTAACGTTCAAAGTTGTACTGCTAATTTACGTGCAACCACAATAATGTTTGCACAATATTTCATACTGTAGTGGCTAACAAAGAATCAAATTAGCCGTACAACTTTGAACGTAAATTAGCTGTACAATTTTGAACGTTAAGGGAGCAATTTTGTAGACTTTGATTTTGTTCGTCCAAAAAGGAAATTTCAAAGGGTAAAATAGTCAACTGGGCTGTGCCATGTATGGGGCTAGGGCCCAGACTATCCATGATGAAATGGTACTTATGTAAATATAACGAAAGCCAGACCCACTTGTTTAACTATGCTTACATGATACAGTACTGAGGGAGCACCGCAAGAAGGGAGTACACCACAGTAGTGCTGTACGTTTGTTATATACTACAACTGTAGACAGCCATTTCAGATTTGTGCTTTCTTCGTCTCTCCTCCTTGTACCTCTCCCTCCCTCCCTCCCTCCCTCCCTCTCTCCTCTCCGGGGTTCAATTCCTCGTTTCACTCCGATCCCCGAAAAATCAGTGCTTGAGAACCAGAAGCAGAGCAAAGATGGAGAGGTGATTACTGCCTGTGTGGTCCAAGTGAGAATTTTCTCGCTCGATTTGGTAATTTTCCATCACTTTCTCGAGAAAATAATCATGGGTTTTCGATTTGAATGTTTAATTTTCATGGGTTTTGTGTATTTCGTGTTTGGGGTAATCATTTTTACGCCGTTCTTGGATCTAATTTTCAGTTTTGATTTTTCGATTTACAGCGAAATAGGTGCTTTTTCTGATCGGGATCTGGGTCTTCGATTGGACTGATTTTCCGTGCGATTCTTACCGTAAAGTTGCAATCTTTGAGTATTTTGGGGCTGAGTTGTAGAAGTAGATCGTTTACTCTGAGAATCGGACTGACTCGGCTGAGTTGTACTCGTTGACTCACTGAATCTTTTGTAATGGAGACTCTTCTGGTTGTGGCGCAGCATAAGAACCAGTACTATGGCCAGGGGAAGCCACACGGGCCGGGCCGAGTCGGCCCGTCGCCGTCCAAGGACTTCCGAGGGATCAATTGCCGGACTTTCCAATCCGGGTCAGGTATACTCCCAACCCCATCCAAGGCTTGCTCTACTCCTGTATCCAAACAGGGAGCATGCTCTGGTTCTCCTCCTAGGTTTTTAACTACACCTAGTCCAAACAAGATACATACATCTAGTCCAGTTTCACAGTCTGATAGCAGAACATTGATTAGAAGCACCCCAATTGCTATCAATGTCAACAACTCGAAGAAAGGCAAGCACTTCAATGGAAGTTTTTCATTTTCTGAGCTCTGGGCCGGTCCGGCTTACTCGAACTCTCCCCCACCGAGTTCGTTGCCAATCCCCAAGTTTTCAATCCGACCCAAGAGAACCGTGTCGCTCGAATTGCCCAAGTCGCCCGCTGATATCGAAATGCACCACCCAATTGCCAAGTCTACACCTGCATCCCCAACTAGGGAGCATGGTGGGTCTTCTGCTAGAGATCTCTTTCACAATGCTGACTCCGCGACCAAGACTCTGCGTCGCATTCTGAATCTCGATGTTGACGATGAATGAAGGGCGGATGGGAGCACTAGGCTCCTGTAAATAGGTTTAGATTGTATATAGAATGAATAAATTGGGTTGGTAGACTTGGTAGTCGGGTTGTGATGAGTGTGTTTAGTTTTCTGTAGTGGTGCTACAAGTTCAAGTCATGGTTATGGTGGGTTAACGACCTCCGGATGTTGGATGTGGAGTTGGCATTAGGGGGATGAATGGTTTTTCTGGAAAAAGTGGCATGGTATGTGTTGTATGGGATTTTCGACATGGATGGACCTGACCCGAAATTTTAAGGAAGCAGAAGGAAATTGTGATAGGCTTGTACTTTTGAAGGCTTGTTCTTTCGAAGTGGATGGTTGTCTGCACCATTGAATGGGGGAGATGATGGCTTATTGGGAAAAATTGGCATGGTATGTGTGATATGGGATTTTCGACATGGAACTTACCTGAAATTTGAAGGAAGCGGAGGGGAACTAGTGGTACAGGGATTGTACTTTTGAAGCGGATGGTTGCCAGCACTCCAGAACGGGAGGGATTGAGCAACCCGTCATACATATGAAATCCGAGGGAAACTACATTGGACTTGAATGTTCCAATGTAATCCCCTCACAAATTTGCTAATTCTTAACCCTTTTAGAGTTAGGTTTAGGTGTCTTCATTCGGTTACTGTACATGCTGTAGAATGTCTAGTGATCTATCCATACAGAACTTTGTAGGTTTCTATAGGTTTCATTTTTCTTCTGCATTATGTCTTTTGTTTCCTTACGGTTCAGAGTTAGTGTCCTTCTAAATATTCTAACATTGGCTAGTCTCTTTGTTCCTTAGTTCAGCGTTGCCCCAATAGCTGCTTAGGTAATCTTCTTTCATTGAACACTCTTGCCTTCCCTGTTTTAGCCTCGTTTGCCTTCATACTCAACGAAACGTTCTTTACTTCTGACAACAATCTAACCCCTTTAACTACACTCTTATCAAAGGGTGTTCTCACCTTTCACTCTCTTTTCTGTTTTTTGAGAAAGAAAAGAGGGAAGGGGCATTGATTGTTCTTTCGTACTTCTGCTTCATTGGTTTTTCGTCTTTAGGGTTGGTCAATCTGTAGTTCTGTCCTGTATGATGTCCTGAGTTTGGAAGTACCTATTAGTTCATTGTTCTTGGAAATGAATGGTGCCGGTTGTGGTCTTCACATCGTTTTCATCCTTGGAGATTGTTGATCTCGCCTCACCATTGACAAGGTAATACATCTGTTTTCCTGTTCCCTTTCGGTGTTGTGTTCGCCAACTCTTTTATAATTTATTTCAGTTGTAACTAGTTTCTTTTGAATGTGTGTGAAACAGGGTGCTAGTTGGTACAGTATTCCGGAGGTGTGTTCGTTAGCAGTTCATGATGTAGTCCTTTACGCGTGTAATAGTTCCTTGCTGAAGGCAAATGCGGCTCCAGTACATCATCACTTGTGTTGAAGAATGCATGATGTATGGAAAAGCTGTTTGTCTTCCCATCGATCCGGTGGAGCATTGTAGCGTCGGACATATTTGTGGTGAACTTTTATATCTTCTATTTATGTTTCAATGTTGAGTCTGTTCTTCTGTCGTCTAATTTAAACTTCAATGCTAGCTTGTTTATCGTCATCTTTCGTATTCGTACGTTAATTTTATGGATGTTAACATTATTTATCTGTTCGATTTATATGGTCTGTTCCATTGATGTTGCTGTATGGCGCATAATGTTCTTTCGATCGGCTTAGATGTGGGTCATGCGCTTTGATACTCGATAGCTTAATGGATTTGAATCTACGAGTTGTTGCTGGTGATTCTGTCGCAATGAGAATTTGAAACTTGACACTGTTCACAGAATTTTGCAACCCGAAATACCTCCATCTTGGGAGAGATTGTTGGGTGCTGTTTGTGTTGCGAAATCGGTGTATATTGCAAATTTGTATCATTGAAATGTAGACATCGATATCAGTTGGTTTGGATGGAAATTACGAAAATTTAAAATGAAACTTAAAAAAAAATGTTAATATAAGAATTTTTTCGATATATTGGAAATATTAACAAAACATGATGTCGAAAATATCAACGGTATCGAAAAGATTTCAAACGCTAGTTCCGACCCGCTGCACCCGCGGCGACTCGGAATATTTTCCAGCTTGGGGTGCTTCCGTTTCATCTTTGAGGATTATTCTCATGGAAGATTGGTAAATTTGAAGTAAGTCGAGAAGGTTTCTCTTTTCCGTAACTCTAATTCTCCAATGTGCAAACCGGTTCGTACGCATTTGTAGATGTTCTCAAGTTAAACCAGAATTTCTTAACTGATTTTCGTTTGAGCACTCCTACGAACCAAGCTCTTGGTGGTGGTCTGTCCATGGTTGATTTGTCTTGTGACCAAAGCATTTGATGATTTGAAGAGCGAGTTACATGAAACAGGGATGCGAAGGTGGCGGTATCTAAGCCTGTCATGTGTTTCAACTTCATGTGCCGCCACCTTAGAGTGTCATTTTATGCAAGTGTTTTTCGATAGGGGATTGATAGCCACACCATTTCCATCATCGTACACACTTGTGTTGAATTTTGTTCATTTCGTGGAAGCATTATGCAATTTGCTGCTGTATTATTGCGACCGAGTGTTCTTTTCCTTTCGGTCATTGCTGCTTTGTTGCCGCGGTCCAATTTTTCACTGTGGTATAGGCGTGGAACGTGAACAGGAGAAAGGGGTGAATGCCAAAGCCAACTTTGATACTTGTTTCAAAAGTAACATTTGACGGACAACATTCCCTTTTGTCCGATCCCTGTAGGCAGCCTTTATCTTAAACTAGTCTTCTTTTTCCCTCTTCCCTCATTACATCTTCAAAGTGCTTTTGGCTTCTTCGTAAGTTGGCCTCATCAGGCGACAGATTCTGATGTGCAACTGATGACATATTCTGTAGTGTTTACATCTCTATTTTACACTTTTATCACGTGATGTAAGAGATATATATAAAAAGATATTTTCTCGGATACATTGTGATCTCTTTCTTTATACATTTATCATTAGTTTTACTTATTTATATGAGAGATTTTGAGGTGTAACCTAAGATAACTTCATTGTATTCATATCCTCCATATATTTACTATGAGTAAGTTTGTTGATATACAAAGGGATATATCTTTAGGCGTACTGATAAATACATCTATCACAAAGTTTTGCTTATTCACGCGAGAGATTATGTTGTGAACCACCTCTCATTCAATGAACTCAACATGACTGACGATATGACTTTTTTTCCTTTCTATTTTTGTATTAAATAGTGAATATAGGGTTAATACCGTTTCTTTCACTTATTTGATTTACAAAGTGTGTTTTATTAATAGATAACTAGTATGCGAGATACTTCATAGTTTATTGTGTAACCTAAGATATACTTCATTGTATTTATATCCACCATATATCTACCATGAGTAAGTTTGTTGATATACAAAGAGATATATCTTTGGTTGTACTGATATATACATCCATCACAAGTTTTGCTTATTCACGCGAGAGATTATGTTGTGAACTGAAGATATACCTCTCATCCAATGCGCTCAACATGATTGCCATTTTTTTTTTTGGAATTTTAATAAAACACTTCGAGTACTGTTCACTTTTAACTAAAAACCACTTTTTTACCTTTCCCTTTTACTATTCACTATACTTTTATTTGTCTATTTTCATTAAAACTAAAGTTTTTTTTGAACTTTTCTTTAGTTTTTTATTTTGCTATTGAAATAGTGAATATAGGGTTAATACCATCCTTTTTGCGTATCTGATTGACAAAGTGCGTTTAATAATATGTGGTTTAGATTAGATACCCATCATGGAGAAATTTTCTAGTGTGTCAGAAATATGATTCGGTATATTAAGTGTCTGAATACAAATCATATTTTTTTTTTTTTTAAGTATCCAACTATTTGTATTATGACATTTGTTGTATCAAGTCGTATTTCCGACACATTAAAAAATCTCTCCTTATCATTGTATGTTGGGTGATGCAAGCAGGTGTTGGGACAGCCTCTGCAATTTGCATCACAGTTCTTAACTGCTACCGATATTTAATTATCCGAGCCATCGAGTAATGCATAAATAATAGGTATGGAACTTTGGATCCATTATTTGGACTCTTTCTTCCTTTTTTTCCCTTATCCGATCAAACTGTCGCCTCTTTTTAATTATTCTCGAGAGTTTAAAATTTCTATACTAATTTTGTGGTTGATTTTTCTTTCGTTTATATCATTAATTGTTTGCATGAAATTAAAATACTTTATTTTGGTCTATAGTTTTGCAGTTGTTAATACGAGTGGTTAATTTAATTCACACTACAACTAATACCAGTTTTATAGTACGCATAGCGGATTGCGAGTTGGTTCATATCTGGTAGAAGAATTTTTAGGATTGGAACTATTTCATCATTTATTAAGTTTGCTTTGAGGTGATTTACTCTCTTATGTTACCGAAAATAAAAAAATTATGACCTCCCCACAACCCAAAGAAAACCTCTTGTGCAGTTAAAATTATCAACGATTGATTAGAAAAACAAAAGTTGGGCAGGTTCGAGTCTTTTCAACTTATGAAAGTAGGGAAGGAGAAGAATTTACATGTAACAATGACGTTAAAAAGACGATATTATATGTTCATCGTAGAATGTTAGGTGAACAAGTTAAAACGTAGAACATATAACAACTTATCATAATCATAGGACATTAAGTCATTAATTTAAAAAACTCAGAACTCTACAAACTTAGAATACCTCATCCTCTCTTATCTTTATCTGCAGTGGAGAGGGTATGAAAAAATAAACAAGGCAAATACAAAAATTAAATAGGAAGACCTAACTTTTTTGGTCTTTAAAATCAATCATTCAAGAACAACTCCTAAATGTATCATCAAGTTCTGTGTTCCCAACTTCATCCAAGAGCATTTCTTGGTACCGGCATTCTTGACTGCAAAACGCCTTCTCACCTCTACACGAGACATTAAACAGACAATAAACCGTTATTTAATTAGAAACAAATGTTGAAAAAATGATTTAAGCGTAGGATACATATAACTGCTACAAATGTTTGATCAAAAGTAGAACTAGAAATACTAAACCAATAATAAGCAAATAATAAACGGTATGTATATTGTTTAGTGATTATTAAGAGAAGCATGCAATCCAATATCTTCGTCTTCAAACTTGAAACTTCCAATAATTGAATAAGAACGTGTTTCAGACGGCTTCTAGAAAAGCTTAAAGTGTTTTTTGACGATCAGAAATACTTATGATTACGCTAGACAGAAAAACTTATAAACTATGTAGGTCGGAGAAGTGTGTTCTAGGAAAGAAGACTACTCCTGTTCTTCAAGTAAAAAGCACCTACAACAAAAGCCCTTACGAACAGTACTTCCTACAAAAACAATTTCAGAGTAAATATTTGAAGAAGAGCTAGAATTGTTTTGTGACGATAAAAAGCACTTTTGATTACGCTAGATATAAAAACTTATAAACTTTGTAGGTCTTAGAAGTGTGTTCTAGGAAAGAATACTAATCCTGTTCTTCTAGAAAAGAGCACCTACGACAAAAGCAACAGATGTACTTCCTACAAAAACAGTTTCGGAATAATCATTTGAAGAAGGGGCCATTGAAACGAACCTGTAAATGTAGATGTCAATCTTCTGTTCAAGATTCTTCCTGCATGTGTAACAAAAGCTAAGAAAATTCTCAGAACCGGAGCTCGACTGATCCGACATAGTATGGTAACTTTCCACAATGCAGTTATCAAATATGTGAGTCGTTCTCGGCTTCGGCCCACGAGAAATCACACAAGTATAATCCTCAGAAAGCTCCATTTCACTTCTCTCGCTCACACAACCACCCGAATTCGAACCCGAATTTGGGTTCTCTGTTTGGATGCCAGAGTTAACAGACCCAGTTTCTGAAAACTGGGAATTCAAAGTCTTGGGGATTTGAACTCTGAGCTTAGTGCCAAACAGGACCTTACGGTTACTGGTTTTTGAATTTTTGTCTTCCAAGTTTTCATCTTTGAGTGTTTGAACCAGAGCAAGGCCAATCCCTTTGGCCTCAGATTTCTCCCAAAAGGGTTTGTTCCCGGGTTGAGTTTTTGGGGTTTTGGGTTGGATTTGGTCACCCGAAAACGGGTTTCTTCCGAAGGGGAATGGCTTGGTGGTGTCAAGAATTGAAGTTGGGCTGATCAAATTTGAATCGGTTTCGAAACTGCCCTTTATCGCGAAGCCTCTGAATCTTGGAGAGTCGAAGAAGGATGGGCTTTTTGAGTAGTTTTTATGAGTTGGGGATGGTTGAGAATCCGCCATTAGAGGTTGCTTGCTGGTCACTGCTCTGGATCTGTTCCTCAGCATTACTTTGCTCTATAGCAAATGATCTAAATTAATCACTGCAAATTAGCTAAAAAATTAATCAGATATTTGCATGAGAGACAGTAACAGTATTCGAGAAGCGGTATTCGGAAACTTACCCTAATAGTCCGGCTATGAAACAAGCTTCACTCAAAAACCACCTTTTGAGTATCAAAAGTAGAGCAAAATTAATCCAACATTGCCATGCGAGAGATTAGCAACAATAAAGAAAGAATATATGAGAACTTTAGTACTTACTTTCACCAGGTCAGTAATTTCGGCTATGAAACAGACGTCTGTCTCGAAAATTCCTATGAGCTTGAAAAGTAGAGTAAATTAAATGGTTTTCTTCCTATTCAATGAAGAAAAAGGAAACAAAGGGAAGAATCTAAGATAAAAAAAAATGGAAGGGGGTTGTCGCTAAATCTCAGTGGCCTCCATAGATGAAAGCTTAAAAAAAACAACATAAAAGTGGTATTATTTTTTTTTTCTTTCAGTTGTGGTTATATTTTTTGGGGATTGGAACAAATTGGGGCTCAAATTCCCATCATAACAAACAGCATGCATGCCATGTGATCAGGGCAGGGAAATATAAGAAGAGAGCAGCTCCGGCATTGGCAGCAAAAGGAGTTCTATATCCCCACTTTGGCATAAATGCTTTTGGTTCTTCCTATGAAATGAAATAGCCCACCATTTCATATATGAACCTCTCTCTCTCTCTCCCCCTCTTAAAATATTTCACTTTTTGCTAGTGGGTTTTGCATCCCATCGATCAAGTTCACTTCCTCTGGGCAGGAATTTGCAACTTGGCCAACAGAGAAAGCGAAAGATGGAGAAAAGAATAGGCCCTCTGTTTTAAAGGGGAAGTGAAAAGAGTGGGGTTTTGGGGTGCCTTTTCTCCTTTTAAAGAGTGAGAAACAAGATAAATTTTTTAGCTGGACATTCTAACCACGTCATTTATAAAACAACTCTCATAGATAAATAGATGAGAAAAAAAGTTGAGGTTCTACGATAAATTAGATGTAATTTATAAAATTGACGAAAAATCTTGAATTGGCAGATTACATCTTAGTTCAACATAGTAAATTGGCTGAAAAGGTAGTTCATGAATAAAACTGACAATTAGGTTATAGTTTCAGTCTAATCTTCAATCTAGTCTAAAGAGTAATTGACAATAAAAGGAGTAACTTAACTTATAAGTACATGCAAAATTTCTTAATTTATCGATGTGAAATTCAGACTCTTAGACACTTCCTACATTTCAATGGCTTATTTTTAGCTACAGTGCCTGAAACTCAATTTTAATCTTACTTTATCCTCCACCATCTCTCCTCCGCGCGTGTGTAACTCAAAAGTTACTACTTTACTCCCTGAAACTCAAAATTAACTCCATTTTGCCATTGGAACTCGATTTTCATCCATTTTGCCTCTGAAACTCAAAAATCGTCATTTTACTCCATTAAAAGCAAAATTTGCTCCAAATTGCCTTAATCATGTTAACTCCATTATGTGGGTTTGATTTTGGTGTACCAGCTAATCCATTTCTTTTTTATTTTTTTCATCTCTTTAATTTATTTTAAACTTAATTTTTCCGATTATTGATTGTTAATGCATACTTATAGTGGAGATCTATAATTAAATTCATTGGCACATGAAGCATAGTCTTATTGAGTAGTGGATTCCACATACATTCTAGATGCGACTTGTGAGTTTTAGATAGAAGAGACAGTTCACATATTAAAATAGAATAAATTTCGAGTGTTAGTGAGTAAAGTAAATGTTTTTGAGCTAAAAAAATACAAGCGAAATCAAATCAAGTTCAAGACAACGTAACTAGAAAATAAGCCTATTTTAATATTAGTGTTCCACCGCTCGTATACGGTCCTCATAAGAAGTATTGAGTATTGACCACACAGCCTCCTGCCAGTGAAATGGTGGTTTTGACCACACCGCCACAAAACCCAGAAATTCGAATTTTTATTTTTTCTAATATTTTACTTTTGTAGTTTTCTCACATGATTGAATAGCTTTCTTTCTCTAATAAAATAATACAATAGGCCTCTATTTTCTCAAACAGATTACATTTTGTCTTTCTATAAAGAGGTTTTGTGAGGAGAAATTTTTTGTTATGACGGGAATGCAGATGAAACAATGTATTTTTATGTTAATAACGAGAAATTTTATTTTTTAAGTTGTTAAATTTTTAACACATATATCTTATCATTTGTATAGTAACACGTGGTGTATCACCTCTTGTGTCAATCATATTGAAAAATCTTTTCTTTGTGAGAGTATTTTGTCGTGACTCGCTTGGACTTTGTGTGAAACTCTCTCTGCGGACTCTGCAGTTATGAATGCACAAATAAACGCACGCACTCATAGGAAGTGTTGAGCTCATCCCTACGTTTCTCTTTGATTATATATATATATATATATATATATATATATATATCCAGCATGCAAAGTTATTATATAGTTTCCATTTTGATATTACAGTGCACAAATTATTGATGTCGCTTCACTTTCTCGTTACGTGATAAAACACAATTAATCATGAGTATATAATTATTTAAGACATGATAATGAAGACTTTTCATGGATTCTTTGCTACCACATATTTAACGTTAATTTATGTTTTATTATAAGATATTATGTCAAAGACATGAGATGACAAATAGTATACGAAGAGTTTCAATTTTGAAAAAGTTTCTTTTAGCATTTCTCTAGTTACTTTATTAAAAGAAGGTTTTTTTAACCAAAATGATCCTTGAAATTTGCATAACTGATCACTTTGGTTACTGAGATTTAAAATTAATAAAAGTAGTCCTTGAGTTTGTCCGCTATCAATCATTTTGGTTATTCCTTGAAAAATTATGCTAAATAAGGACCAAATAATAAAAATACACTCAATTCAATAAATAATGGACCAACATGATTTGACAAAAAATTAAGATATTTTCGTCATTTTATTTTTATTTAATGAAGATTTTTCACAGAAAGATCAAAATGATTGATGGTGGACAAACTCAGGGATCACTTCTACTAATTTCAAATCTAAAAGATCAAAGTGATGAATTATGAAAATATTATGAACGATTAAAAAGCCTTGAAAGAACTGTAGTTGGTAGGGCGGTGTCAATCATAAGCGAGGGTCGCCAATCTTGACTTATGAAAAGTTATTGACTGACTTACTATCGAATAGCTGGGTAAGACAAAATCGCATCTAAACACACTTTTCTACTCCAACTATCAATTATTGTTGTCTTTTACTTTCCATTTTGATTCGCCCAAGTTCACCCACTTCACTCAAATCTCTTTGTTTTAACTTTTTTTCTTGATCTCTCAAGCAGCACGATCGCTAGGACTTACCTACCAATAATATAACCTAGACAAGAACCACCAAGCCTTTATACTTTGCCCAATCAAAGAAAAAAAAAAAAAAAGGTCCGAACCCGCCACTGATAATTAGTAGGTTTTCGTGACAAGACGTATATGTCGTATGATAAAATCTCTTCCGCGACTCAGCCCCTTGATTAACCTAGATTAGGTTAAAATTTGGAAGAGTACCAACATTTCATGAAACAAAAGTTAAAACACTTCCAGCAGAAGTTGTTTTAAACATTCGATGAAACGAGCTTTACCACATTGCTACATTATTTGTGTAGCACACGTTTGTTAAATGCGTGCTCATTGCAAACACGAGGCACTCGCTTTTTGCAAACAATAGCTCATAACCCCTCATATGGCATGTGGTGATTAGAAATACTAATCCAATTTTTAGCGGATTTTGACTTTTGAGTTTAGTCTAAAATGCCTTGTTTTACCTCACCAATGCAAAATCCAGTACTACTTAAATGTAATCAGTTGTATGCTTTATTCGATAAGGATAATGATATTCACATACTCATTTTTACTTCTAACATACCATGTGGCCTGAGCTTCTGTCTTCGCAACATTAAAGGTCAGTCCAGAATTAACATGGTACATCTATCCCACATGACTAGTTAGGCTATAGATGAAAGTTTTGGAACGTTCTTGACTTTGTTTTTACTACATTTCACACTCTATTTCTTAATACAATATTTAAAAAAAAATAAAAGTTAGAAGCGTATGTTTTATAATCATCTTGTTTTTAGTTTTTACGTGACGATAGATGAGAAATACAGAGAGAAATGATGGATGAAGAAGCTTAAATGAAGAATTATGAGGGAGCTATAGAAGAATCATATAAGGAAGAAAACAAAATTAAAATTAAAATCAAAATGAAAATTTTAAATAAAATTTTATTTTCATTGATTCATCTTTGTTTCTTTTTGTTTCTCCTATTAGCTTCTTCACCTATCCTTTTTTTTTTCTATGTACTTTTCTGAGTTTCTCAAATCTTAAACAAATAAAAAATACAAATCCAAAGTTGAAAACTGAATAGTTATGACGGGCCATAAATTACTTAGCCTCATTTAGTTAACGCACTTTTTCTTTAACGTGGGAGATAAAGAAACAACGTTGTTATTCTCTAAAAGGAAATTTCGGCTAAGCGATATAATATAATAACTATAATAATCAAGTATTGTAATTACTGCTCGTCATTTATAAGAACTCTTATTTACAATTGAAAATAAACACAACTAAATGATAATACTAATTAGACGAAGGTTTAGATTGCGGAAAACTAATTTTTTTATTATTACTTAAATTATCTATTAACAAAACCTTCTTTAAAAGAGATAAACAAATTAAATCAACCCTATCAACAAAACTAAAGAGAAATAATCAAAATAAAAGTTATAGGCAATATCGTAAATAAACACAAAATAATTTTACCTTTTTTTTTTTCAAAGCTCACAACCACGTAAACATATCAGTTCTCTCAAATAAACTAAATTTTTTTGTTACAAAATAATTATTTAGAAATAGTCGCTAAATATATAAAGGACTAATCAAAAGTCTTTGCATTGGTGTTTTGGGGCACATACAGACGACAGAGAAAAATAAATATAATATAATATAAAAGTATGAAATTTAATCCAAAGAAGAAGCAAATAAATAAAATATCCATAAATCGAGTCATACATTAGTTGGAGGATTAAAAACTTCAAAATCACCATCCATCAATAGAAAAACTTATTTTTCTCTATCAGAGCTATTAGGGTTTTAGTCGGAATGAACATAGGATAAACAAAGGGTGATGCTAGGGCTTAATTATAGTATGTGGATCTATTGATAAATTTAATTTTTATTATTAATTCGATTTTGTACTTAATAGTAATTATGCAATAGGGTAAAATAGAAAATTAACATTTAAAATTTAAGTTGGGTGTAGAAAGTGATTAGATGCGTTTAAATAAAATTTCTCATATATAAATAATATTTTCAACGACGACAAATCGTTTGAAGGTCGTTATCAACAATGTAATGAAATAGTCATATGGTCAAAATCTTTAATTATAATCCACATATCGTACGTGTAGCATAATATCTGCACAGCCAATCACTTGTAAGAGAAAACGATCCGTCAATTTGAAAGGGGGGGGTGGGGGTTTGGGTTTGGCCCAATTATGTGATTAGGCCTTGTGGGGTTTGCTTGTTTGTTAGCCCTCGAATAAGTGAATAGTGGGGCCTAACAAAATAAAAAACGGACGTGGCTATAGTTAGTGGGTGGGGCCCACTGAGAGTAACGGGTAGCAAGAAATTTTTGGATTCTTTCTTTCACTGTTGCACGTTCTACCAGAGACGACGTACAACCGCTACTAACTCCTTTGCCGTTGGTTAGGTAAACGTTAAACCTGTGTGGGCCTTCGACTGAAGATAAGATGTGGGGTCGTGCTTTATTTTTTTCTTTTTTTTAATTTCAATTGTTCTCGGTACAAGAATAACTATGTCACACTACAGGTCAATCATAATTATGTATCGATTTCATAATTTTTAATAGTAGTTAAATTTAAAATTTACTGCTTACAAGTGAAAATGATTGTACTATGTACTTGCTCTCCAACTAACGTTCTCATCAATCTTCAGCTTGCCGTTATCCTCATCGGCGATGAAGAGGTGAACTTGTCGGAAGTTATCATATCATGGCATCAAAGTGGTCGGAGGTAATCATCTCATCGCATATTTGCATCTCTACTGCATTCTCATCAGTGGTAGAAATGTAATGGGCAAACTTGTTGGATGTGATCATATAGTCGTAGAAGATTATGTAAGAATATCGTTAGACCGTACTATTGCATCGTTACCGTTGTCATCCTTATTAGTGGTATAAATGCAATAGACAAACTTGTCGGATGTGATCATATTGTCGTATATGATTATCTAAGAATATCGTTAGATTATAATACGAGACGACGTAAGATCTACATTTCACTAAAAAAAAAAAAAAAAAAAAACACTCAGGTAAATCGTGGGCCCCACTTTGGAGCCGGGTCCAACATTCAGGCCTAACTTTTAGGCTTTAGTAAAAAAGTGGGCTCCACAGCGATGAAATATCCAAGAAAGAAATGGGAAACAAAATCATCATTCTTTGTATGAGTGGATTTTAATATTTTGCTTTTCTTAACAGCTTACATCTTTTCCGAGTTGACACAACAAATAAGAAAGCAAAGAAAATGCTCTTTATGCCCAAAAAAGTTACCCTATCTTACTATTTACTACATCACATCTTTATCCTCGAGGTAATATTTAGTAACGGGTGTTAATCTTGGTCACCCTATTGCCTGTTGATTGCATAGCTTTTGAATAAAATGTAAACGAGATAATCTACTGTATCATTGAAATTATTTATCTTTTTTGTTTGTAGTACCCATCGTATGAGTCAGTTGACAAAACGTGATGTAAAACTTAATATCAAAGTAGATTTTATCGTGTAACACATCTCTTACCACAATTTGAAGTAGATGTGATCTTTACGGAACATAAGGTTGGCAATGCTTTGGTCTCATAATCGACTCATCATATAAGTTAGTCTACAAAATGTGACATAAAACTTAGCATCAAAGTAGATCTTATCGTTAACACATTTCTTACTAAAATTCTAAAGCAGATGTCATCTTTATGAAACATAAGGTTGATAATGCTTTGGTCTCACATCAGATCAACAGTTAGGAATTAGCACTCTTTAGTCTACGATTACTTCAAACACGAAAGGTTTTTCTAGTGTCATTAACTATATATACTTATAAACAATGGTGGATTTAGGATTTGAATCTTGGAGTGTCTCAAGGTTAAATACAAGTTTTTAGATAGAAATAGAACACGAAGTGCACAAATTTTTTAATCCAGTTTATTAACAGAGGCATTTTGGCGAACACTTGGTGGGCTCATTGTTGTCAATCAAATCATGTTGCATATATGTCAACTGATATTGATATATACTGAAGCAATCTATTGAATAATATAGAGAGAACTTGTCGAGTAATGCCTATGAAACCTATCAAAATATGACTAGTATACATTACATCAAACACTTGATAAGCACAGAAAAAACCCGTACCAAACATCCGCCCTTGCCTATAAATCTTGCTTTTCGCTTATAGTGATTGTTTCAAACACGATTGTAATTGATGAGAGATGTTGACATAGATTTTTTCCCCCAAGCATAACTCCCATCGTTCAATGATATGGAAGGAGTAGGTAGCAATACGTAAATGTAGCACACGCGAGGCGTCGTCCAAAATGTAGTGATGGATAACGAACCGATTGAGATGTCTTGATCGATGGGGGTAAAACTTGAGAGAGAAGAGATGATCCCACAACGATTGCTATCAAACAAGTTTAAGTCACTTTCACCATTGCCAAGCCCCACTAACATGTCTTCAAACAAGATGACGTTGTCAGTCAATTATCTTTTGGACATGGCTTCTCAGCCCTTTCAATTCTCATACATTCTCATCCTCTCCTATTTATACGGTCACAGTTAAGTCATGTCAACATTAAATATTACTATTGCCTTTTGTCTTATTATCTCTATAAAAAAATCAATATAAAATGTTGACGTGACTTAACCGTGATCGCACAAAATAGGAGGAAATAAGAATTTATAGGAATTGGGAGGACAGAGAAGTCGGGTGCTTATTTTTTTTGGTAACCCTCAGTTCCAGAGAGAGAAAGAAAGAAAGAAAAATGCAATACATAATTGATCTATTGACTTTGCTCAATTCCTCAAGGCAATGATATTCTTTTCCTGAGTAAGATAGGATTGTATTGTCGGCACCAAGGATATGAGGGATTTCAATTCAGAATATGAGGGATTTCAATTATATTATATTATATTTTACACGCTTATTCAATTCAGAATATGAGGGATTTCAATTAATTAATAAATTCATGGATTTTTAAAGAGTTTAACTGATTTGTAGCGATTTCATGTAAAATTTTGATTTCATTCTCTCGAAATCTCATGAGGAGATGTGAGATTTGTGGATGCTTAAATTACACTACGAAATCTCTCTAATTCCCTCTAATTCCTCAACTTTTTCAAATTCTCTAAAATCAAATTATAATTGAATACACTTGGAATCTTATAAATTTCTTTAAATTCTTAATTGAATACACCCAAATTTCTAAAGATTTTAATAAACTATTTTAAAATCCTAATTGAATAGTCCTAAATTCATTAAAAGAATTAAAATCCTTCAAAATCTCAATTGAATACACCTCTTTAGCTAATTTATGGAGTTTCAGATTTCGTATATTGCATCGTTGCATTTATAAAATTATTTCAATTTCTGCCTTTTATAATTTGATTGTATGATCATATGTGAGATTGTTAACGTGACAGATGTACAACCCGTTTATGTAAATTACTTTAATTTATGAATTGTATCAATTTATCGATGACCAGACAATCAAACAATCAAATGACATGAAGTGAGTGATTTTAAAATCTGACGGTGCAGTGCTAGAAAATTAAAACCTTGATAAACTTAAAAGGAGGACAATATAGTTACGCAAAAAGAAAAAAAAAGTTGTTGGATTAAGTAGATAATTAATTTACTAAGACATGATTATGTGATCCCTTCTGGTGTCTTCCATTTGTTTTTAGGTGATGATTTGTCGTTACCATGTGGAAGGTGAGAAATGACGGAGGGCAATGAAGTGGAAAAACGGGGTACAAATTTGTTGTAAGATTCCACATCGTTCGGGAGAGAAGAAATGATGTGCTTTATATGTACATGCCCAACTCCTTATAGTAAGATGCGTTTTGGGTGGAAATCCAAAAACAAATCCGTGAGGGCGTGGCCAAAGCGGACAATATCTTACTATGTAGATTGGGATGTGACATTTGTCTTTTAATGGCGTTATGCATTAGGATAATCACCCTTGATTAATTAAGATAATCAACTTTCTGCGTAAGGATATGCTTGTGGGGTTTATTAAGATGATAATTACAAAATGTTCATAACACCCGGTGGATACAAGCAGACATTTCCCGTACGGATTTGTCTCTGTATTATGATTGTGAAGACCTAATTAGGTGTCGAAATGCACCACCACTTAACTAAACCGTCTAAGGATAAGAGACTATTTCCTAATCCGAAGAGATAATCACTAACCTAATTGCTAGTTATAAAGAGAAACTTGCATGTCACACATAAAATAGAGGCATATACAAGGGCTATGACACCATTTCGTAACGGAAAAGTTAATTTCTTTTGCATTGTAATCACCTTCAAAATAAATTTTTATTTTTTGCAAAAGAGAATCAGCTTATGCCTTCGCAAAGCTAGCCCATCTTTCTGGAGGCGGATAAGGCTCACAGAGGCATTTTAGCATTCCCTGACCATTATCATGTGATTTACCAGCGTCATGAATCAAATACAAGAGATGTCTTGTGGAACACAGACTTGAAAGGGACAACCACCCCCCCCCCCCCCCCCCCCCCCGGCGCCGGTAGTGGTGCAAAATCATGATGTTTATGTAAAGAAACGTGCAGGTCACACATGAAGATAAATTTGTCTTTTAATGGCGTTATGCATTAGGATAATCACCCTTGATTAATTAAGATAATCAACTTTCTGCGTAAGGATATGCTTGTGGGGTTTATTAAGATGATAATTACAAAATGTTCATAACACCCGGTGGATACAAGCAGACATTTCCCGTACGGATTTGTCTCTGTATTATGATTGTGAAGACCTAATTAGGTGTCGAAATGCACCACCACTTAACTAAACCGTCTAAGGATAAGAGACTATTTCCTAATCCGAAGAGATAATCACTAACCTAATTGCTAGTTATAAAGAGAAACTTGCATGTCACGCACAAAATAGAGACATATACAAGGGTTATGACACCACTTCGTAACGGAAAAGTTAATTTCTTTTGCATCGTAATCACCTTCAAAATAAATTTTTATTTTTTGCAAAAGAGAATCAGCTTATGCCTTCGCAAAGCTAGCCCATCTTTCTGGAGGCGGATAAGGCTCATAGAGACATTTTAGCATTCCCTGACCATTATCATGTGATTCACCAGCGTCATGAATCAAATACAAGAGATGCCTTGTGGAACACAGACTTGAAAGGGACACCCCGTAGTGGTGCAAAATCATGATGTTTCCGTAAAGAAACGTGCAGGTCACACATGAAGATAATAATTCGTTCATTTCCTGACGTTGGTCCATATTCTAGTATTTTGCAGGTAGTAGGCTGTACCACCGGATCTACTGTACTGCAGACAAAATTTAAGGCATAGGAACTGTTCAAGAAAACTTTGGGGTCCCCAATCACATCATGTGTGAGTTTACTTTCACAAAACCCCCGTGTTCGGTTTCTACGATCCACATTGGTTTCAAATGGAGTAAATGCAGCCTACCGAAAATTCTCTTTAAAACACGACCAAGTAACAATTCCTGAAGGTGCAAAAGCAATCACTTGAATACAAACCTACTCAAAATTATTGTCTACTCAAGTTGATTGCAACTTGCAAAGGTACAGATTTTCTAATATCTCAAAACAAAACAATCATTTTCTTACAAAGATACGGAAAAACAATCACTAGGGTTACAAGCTAAAGAGTAATACGAGTAGTTCACATTAGGGCTTCTCAAAACCGGTTTCCGGAGGAGCTTTTGACGTTTTAGGAATCCCATCACTGCTTGAGTTTCTTATCATTTCTGGTTCTCTTTCTAAACTCTCGTTTCTCCGTTGAGTACTGCTTTTTTATTAACAAATTGCTCATGGATGTTTTCAAAGCCTCAGCAGCTGTCAAGAAAAAGTTTTCGTCAAAGAACACTCTTCCCTGCAACTTCTCGAGCAATTTCTCACCTCCGGGGATCTCATTGTCTTTCAAAACAATTGATCCGTGCTCAACTGAATCAGGAGTGCTTTCCTTGAAGCCGGAGATAACCTTGACACGGGCCACACAAGGGTATTGAGAATCATGCAAGTTAGAGGCACCGGTTACCATCCACAATAATCCTGACGATGAGCTAGTTCCCAAACTTGTAGGAATAAAGGCATCTCCCTCGATAGAAACCACCTGTTCGAATCACACCAAATACAAATGTCTACTTTATGTGCGTGTCTTGATATAGATGTTCAGCAATTTAGCTCCAAGGAGCTATATTTCATGCTAATTAATTAGGTAATTAAGACTTAGGATAAAGGGGTTAACAGGAAGGACAAATGATCAAAATCAATGGTAATGTTAGGCAAGACGAAAAGCGTCTAAAGAAGACAAATTTTTGTGAATGAATTCAACTACAGCTGCTTGATAAGAGGTCAACGTGTAGTTTTATACGGATGCATTCTTACAGTTCAAATTACTTGACTAATCGAGGTCCTTACCTTGGCCACATGGAGGGTTTGGGCAGAAAGATCACAGCTCAACAATATTATTCCTTGCAAACTACAATGGAATACCAAATGAGGATCAAGACAATGAAATAAACAGACAACCGCACAACGAAAAAAGAGACAAAATCCAACAGATAGGAACTTGCCTTTGAACAGCCACTGCAACAAGGGTGCTATCTGGGATGGTGCACAAATTGGTAACGGCCCCATAGCACTCTTCTATTCCTTTGGATTCTGAAAGTCCTGCCTTCAGAATGAAATCAGGTAAATAGCATGCCAACAGAAAATTACAGAACTATCGTACTGCTGGTAAGTATCAGCTAGAGAAATAGGAAAATTTTAGAACAAAGAGGAAAATGGGAATCCCGGAAACTTAGAACTATTGAAGTACCTTTTCCCTAATATCACGAGTGTTTAGGAGAGATCCCGAAGAAATATCCCATAGACGAACCTGAAAACTCAACGTGGATCAATTACTCTACTGTACACAAGATGCATGCAGAAGAAATTCAAAGACCAAGTGTTACTATGATTACTTACTGTCGAATCACCACTTCCAGAGACAAGAAACCCCTGGAGGCATTCCTGAGTGCAAACAAAGGCAAGGCATGAAACAAACCTGCCAATAGATGCACAAAAGTGAAGATAAGTGAACATTTAGTTGCAAGAAGATTTCCAAAACATGTTTTATGTCGAATTGCTAACTTAATAAGAAACACCAAGGCCTGTCTATTTAAATTTGAGTTCACCGCAGGTTTTGTGCATATCGCGTTGAGGTTAAAAGGAAATCCCTGACTAAGAACATAGCAAGTACAATTGTTTGCATAAAGCTTCTTCATTATCTATATAGTTTGTCTGCTGTCTTATAACAGAATAAATAGCCACCCACTCTGTATGACCAAGGGAGAAACTTTGTATCTCGTGAGCTCCATCTAAAGGCTTCTTGGGAAACACTGTAACCTGCCAGAAGAAAAATCATGTAAACTATTTGCAAATGTAGCTATCAGATTACTGAAAGGGTTGTAATGCTGGATTACTCGAATTTTGAAATCCCGGTCAGCACTAACAAAAAACCGTCCATCTGGTGAAAATTCCTGTCAAAATTACAATGTTAATTACTACTCATCTCATGAATATCTGGTGGTCATAGAAACAATGTCCACCTACAATATAAGAAGAACCATTAGTATTTACGCGAGAGTAAGAAACAAATAAATCCCGAGCAGCAGAAAATAAATCACCAGGCTTGTTATGATGCTACAATAGTGAGAAAGCAGTGGTGCTGCCTTCTTATTAACGGAAGCTTGATTTCCATCAGACACATCCACATCCACAACCCAAACAACCCCAAACTTGTCAGCAAAACAAACATAGGAACCGTCACTGCTTATGGCAACTGCACTCACTCTTTTCTCCGAGCACCTATATCGAAGATAAGTGGAAATAATATCGAATGATTTCGATGATATGATCCTCAAAATGACTCATAAGAGTACCAATATCACGGGAGTTTCAATAACTTACACAGTGGTAATGCAGCGCCAAGATTCAGTCGACCATATCTTGACGGTTTTATCATCACCAGCCGACACAAATAGCTTCCCGTCTGCTCCGTAGCGAATGGCTCTTATCGAATCCTTATGAAGGGAACTACCAGAATCATCTACCAAAGAAACCGCACAACCCCCACTGTCACACAAACATCAAGCAGTTATTTTGCTAAAATTGATTAATTTCCTCATAAAATCACATAAAAACAGCTAATTAAGTATTAAATTACAACGGGAAACTGAATTTACAACATCCAATTTTCCTGACAAATTACTCAAATCCAAACAGAGCATAAAGTTCAAAACTTGACCAAAACTGACACTCTGTTCTACATGTACAATTGAAAATACAAAGAGACCAACGCCGTTTCAATCTTCAGGGGCTCACAGTTGAATCGTATTGCATTTCAATGGGGCCAATTTTTAGAATCCAACGGAACAATGCACAGAGACAAGGGGAAATAGCTTACAGGAGGTCGAAGACACGGAGGTCCGACCCGACTGCGACTGCGACGGAGCTCTGGGTGGGGTGGACGGCAATTAAGGCTGGGGCCACCTCAGAATCCTTGTTGGTCTCACCGTTTTCCATCGGCGTGTCCTCCATTGTTGCTCAGAGACGGCTCTGGTTGGCGCTCGTCCTCTTCAGGGTTTTGAGTTTTGACACCAAAATTGGGGTTTATCTTTTGGGTTTGTAGAAAGCCCATCTAACTGTATTTGGGCCCAATGGCCCATTAAAATAAAGGGTTTGAAGTAGTGATTGAAACTATGAATTTGTTACAATTACATTATTTCTAAAAGGTTGAAAGTGTTTTCTAATAACCAAAAGTAATTCCAATAAACGGTCACAATTAGATAATTTCTGAAAGGTTAAAAGTGTTTTCTAATAACCAAAAGTATTTCTAATAAGCGGTTTTAGAGAAGCAAATGAAGTTTTGATTGATTATGTTCACATTTTTAATAATAAAAGCAACAAAAGAAACTTTAGTTGGACAACTGCTCTGGTGTGGAAGAAATTTTTAGTATGCCAGAAACACGGCCCTTAGTACACTTAGTATCAAATACAATTGGTTAAAAACTTTTTTTTTTTCAAGTTTTCAACTAATTGTATTATTACACTTGGTATACCAAGCTGTGTTCCCAATACACTGAAAAGTCTCTCCTGACATGAAGCGAGATCAATGTGGAGTCAGACAAGCCTATAATTACAATCCCTTCGTGCTTATGTAAGAGGTGGTCTACTAATGAAGCGGTTAAAGTATCTCTACCCCTATTTTTCTCGTTTTTGTAGTACAACTTAACATCCTTGATTCGATTGGCATCACATTGGATCAGCGTATCATAATTATATAATCAAACAAACTGGGAAATTGGATTGATTTGATTTTTTTTTCGAATATATAGATCACATTCTATAAATGACTTGTTGAACAACATAGGTTTCCCCATCAAATAAACATGAATGAAAGAAATTTATATAAGAAGCAGAGACATACAAGAAGATTCTAAAGGAAGAAGAAAACAAGTGCTTGGTCCATGAGATCGTTCGTTCATATAATTCTTGAACCACTGAACTGTTGCCTCTTCTGCCGGCGCTTCGGCCTAACTTCGGATATAAGAGTTCCGAGGGGAGCACAAGCCGATGATCGTAACGTGACACAAGGCCGACCGACGATAACATAAGGGCAGCAGGCATAAGGCCAATTCCTTCTAGCAGGAATGAAACAACAAAAAGGCAGCTGGCATTACACCAATTCCTTCTAGCAGGAACGAAAACACAACAACAAACGGCGACCAGAACAAATGAAACCTAAATTCTCAACTGCGCACAACCATAAACGCTTCCTTTGCACCGTGTCATCGGAGCAGCCTGGCGCCAAGTTGGCCTTTCACCTCCGATCGTGAGAACATCAACGTCTGATATTTGCTTGATTTCCGAGGTCCCATGTTCAGAGAGAATCACCCCACCAATCACATAAATTTCATCTCCTAGTCCAGCCATTGCAAACCCAACTCTGCCACCGAACTCAGAAGCCGAAACCAATACCTTTGATGATTCTCTGTCTTGCCTGGAGATTACTCCATGGCTCATCACATAGAGTGCATCCATAATGACTGTCATTGGACCCTGTGGCCAACCATAATCCTCTACCGTCCAATGAAGCCCAACATTGTCGAAGACTTGCACCGTTGATAAACCCCTGTGCAAGACATACATCTTTTCTCCAATCACTATCCCCGAGCAGACTGAATTATGAGATAAATGCAGATCAGGAATTGGAGCCCACAAATCTTTGTTAGGGTCATACATTTCTGCTAGAGAGATTGATTTCCGGCAGCTGGTTAAGCCCCCTGCAACAACAATCTTTCCACCTAAAACACAGCATGCAAACATTGCACGAGGAACAAGCATAGATGCACGTGGGGCCCATTGCCTAGCTACAGGATCGTATGACCAAACCTCACTGGTTGAAAAGGTACCATGGTCACCAGTCTGTGGGTCAACAGCATCACTGCCACCACCAAGAACAAACAGCTTTCCAGCAGTAAAGACAGTGCCGAAGTTGGAAAGGTTTTTTATTTTAGAGGGGAGAACAGGAAGCGTAATCCAAAGGTCTCGACGAGGGTCATATAGTTGCCATAGATTATCTGGTTCATTAGCAGACACACATAATAGATCCTCACATGAGCCAACTTCCTGTCGAACTCTAAAAAGTTCAGTGCTATGAATGGCAGCTTGCCAGGAACGAGAAACAAGCTCCAACTTGGGATGGAGATAGAAGGGAACCCATGCAAGGCACCTAAGGGCAACAGCGTCAGGGAGACCTTCTATCAGTTGTTCAGACATAATAATCACAGTTCATCTGTTTCAGTTGATCCTTCACTGCTGACTGTTGCCACGATAGGGCAGCACCGCAAAACAACCTGAAACATCAAAATATGAGGTTATGCCGAGAAGAGAATATTGATTTCGAATTTTCAAAATCAAAGTTTCAATGACAGTGTATTAAGATCAAAGAAGGTGCACGATAAAGGTCACTGTATTTTCTATCAAACTTCATAAGTAATCCGCAAATAAATGCCACAAATTGCAACAAAAACTTCTAACAAAACCTCAAAATGAATATCACCTTGTCAATTGTGTTGCAAATTTCAACGCCCTTATGTGCATGTACAGCTACGAAAGACAATAACAGTGTAACATAATCTCAAAAGTGAAATGGGTTTGATTTTCAATCACCAACGTTATCATCGAGCCCCAAAATAAAAGAAAAAAAAATGTCATCATTTACTAAAAGCATCTATCATCCTCATGATACTGCTAAAACATCCTCAAGGACCTTTACATTTGTATCCTGCAGTGCATAAATGACAGCATGAAGACCATAAAACGTTTGTTAAGTTTCCAAATGTCGAAACATAATGTACTTCATTCAAACGCACGCTATCATGTAAATTAAATGTTGTAGATATGGAAAAACAAAATAATATAAGGTAAAACAAATTCTGCACAAATCATGATAAGAAAACGAATGCCAACATCAGAAATCTTAGCCACTGAGATTTGTTACCGTGCTGATATTGTGATATAGCAAAAAATAGCTACATGAGAGTATGACTGCTCTCTGTTACTTACCAGTTTTAGCGCGACGTAAGCAAAACAATTCTCTTCTCTATGCAGAAATTCCTACAAAAACAAAGAGAAAGTTAAAAAATTTGAACTTTGAGATATAACAGCTTGTATAAACGATGTTCAAAACAAGAAATCTAACAAGTAATAAAAGATATCTCACAGTACAAGACTACTCACATTCTAACACATTAGCTTTCAACTAAACTAGTTGTCGGTCCGAAAATTCTTGAGCATTCAAGCATACACCACTGTCAGCTATGGCATAACTATTTGGATTAAGGTGGATTGACACACTAAACGAAAAGGCATCGGTTCAAAACCCATTAACTTTGTAAGAGACCTTTGTTATCAATTCCAAATGAGAAACTAAAATGCTCAAACAAGAAATGAGGCAATAGGTAATTAAAAAAATCCAACAGACTCCACCATTTAAGCATGATCCAGGCCTCATGCAACAAAATTGGTATGAACTCACATGCTAATACCTATGCAACAAAAGCATGAAACTTTTGTTTCAACTTTCAACCCAAAAAACAGAACCAATCAAATTCGTTCACCAATTGATACACAAAGCACACGACTTTGAAACTCAATCCCTACTATTACACTAAAATTCTTGACCTTTAACACGAAACCCACCTCCAATTCCACATAACAAAAACTGGGCAATCAATAATTTCAACTCCAACTAAACATCTATCACAATTCACCAAAAATTATGGTAAAAATTTCGAATTACAACTGAAACAACTCTAATCACATATCAAAATTTGTTTTTCCTTGCCCATGAGAGAGAGGGAGAAAGATAGAGAGAGAGAGAGAGAGAGTGGATGTACCTGTAATACGGGGACCGGGTGAAGAACACAAAGATTTGTGCTTTGCTGCTCAAATTCCTAGTGAGAGAGAGAGAGAGAGAGAGAGAGAAAGAGGGTAGCGTTTGGTTTTCTAGGCTGAGAGGATGACTTTTAAGAGCTCAGGGAAAACGCCGACTTACAAAGTCCAATGTTATTTGTGCGTGCTGTTTGCTTGTAAGGTAACGCGAGATAATTCGATCGTTACAGCGACGGATTGGAAAATTGGGGAACTTCTTGGGATTTTCCTCTTTCACTTAACCCTAATAACTTAATAAAATAAACATTTGTGGATATTCTTAAATTCCTAGTTCCTCTTTGCTTCTCCTCTCCTCCTGATTTCCTTCGCGCTTTGCCATGGCATTTTTGTTATTTTTGGTTCATCTTAGGCTGACATGTGTATGACACACTCTTGCAAAATCTCATCGAAATGAGAAAAATTTAGGTAATGACATATAACTACGTTATTCGGGCCAAGCTTTGTCCAAAAGTATGAGGTTTCTTGTATTTTTGTTTTCTCCGAACTTCATGTCGGTCCACTCAACTCTATGATGATTTCACTAAATGTGAGAACTACTTCAGTTCATTTTATATATCTAAAAAAAGGCTAATATCTATGTACAAATAAGAGTACTAGGGTCAAATATATCACTTTAAAGTTAAATATCATTTTAAAAAAGAAGACGAATATACACTAATAAATCGGTCACATATTTTAATATAGCCATAAAATTCAAAAACACTAAACGGGTAATACATCGTATATGACTTACAGTTTAGTTTTTTTTATCATTATGTATTTTTATATTGAAGAATTTGTGTTACATTGTAGTTATATTTTTAATAAACAAAATATGATATATCTTCATATATTTTAGTTGGCATGTCCATTGTTTTGAATTGAGATTTATCATCTTTTTCTGTCCTTTCCAAAATATTTCCGAATTTTATGTGATCTTTTGTGGAGGGCATATTCCGTACATTCTGCAGAATGAGTAATTTGTAGGACTTTTCTTCCAATATATTAATTAGAAAAAATGGTACCTAATAGCAATATACCTTGCCGTGTGGAAGGTTAGATGCATTGATGTTTTGACTCCAGATAGAGCCGTCCTTCCTTGGCATAGGGGGCACGGTGGCGGTCTGTGTGCTGCGTGTAAATGAAGCAATTTGACAGACCTACAAAAGTGCTTTTACGAAAAGTTCTTTTATACAAGAACATTTTTATATATTGATTTTTGATTAATTTACTTAAGGAACACGGTTTTATTGGTCAAAGCTCATGATTTTGTTGTTGATAGGGTTGTTCTTTCAGCTTCATCGTACATAATTATATATGTTCATATTGTTGAAATCGAGATTTGACTTCATTTCAAGGCTTCTTCGGAGTACCACCGTTTTAGTGGTGACAAAGTTAATTAATCTGTTTGTTGTTTTGGTACAAGCAATTATTTCAGTACTTGGTTTGTATTGTCCATGGAAACGTAGCAAACTCGGTGGCTGTTTTATTTCAATTCAATAAGGAGATAATATGTGAGTGAAGTAACAAATCATGTAAGGATTTATAAGAGGTTAGTTATTTTTTATTTTGTCAAATGATTTTATAATAAAATCTCAACTTTTTTTATGGTATCAGAGCAAGTTTGCCACGTGTGAAGCTTAAAGGCTACATGTGCTTTACGTCACCTGTTTATGTAGGCTTGAAAATTCATTACACGTGATGTGGGTATGTGAAAATGTGAGGACAAAGTCCCACATCGATGAGGGACCAAACCATGCAAGGGCCTACAATTAAGGGGTCCCACATTGGTGAGGGACCAAACCATGCATGGTTCACGTGTGGCGAATTTTCAAACTTTACACGTGGACAACACAAATTGAATGACGTGGAACACGTGTGGCTATTAGGCTTCACATGTAGGGCAACCTGTTCTAATACCACCAAGAAAGTTGGGGGTTACACCATAAACCAATTGGCACTATAAAATGGAGCATAACCTCTTATAAGTTCTTGCATGATAGAATCTCAACTTTCTTCAAGATAATCAATCATTTCGGACAAGAAGCAATAAATTATACAACCGCAATTTTTGACAGAAACGGTATTAGAACTTCATTCAAAAAACCAAAAGGAAACGATTACAAAACAGGCCATCAAGCCAAACGGCGAAGCCTGTTAGAAAGCAATCAGGATCCCTATCATAAATTAAGGGCCTAGAATAGGCATGTAATCAGTTATTAATATTTATATATTTCCTTCCTTTCCTGTATAGTAGTATTGCAGGATCAGTTGCTTGTTTATAGGGAACTCTCTGTATAAAGTTAGTAGACTAATATCAATACCATTATTCTGGCCAATTCTATTCCTCAGTCATTTGATTAGATTTTAGTTTTACAAAGCCCAAGTCAATTACCAACCGGAATAGCTTAAGACAAAAGAGAGAGACATAAGGCAATACACAACCAGAAATCACGTTATCATACTTGTCACTATAATATGAAGATAGCCAATCCCATCCTTAACTCTCGAGAAGTACTCTTAATCGAGGATATATCCCGTTGTATATAATAATGTGTCGTAACCCTAAAGGAACACCAAAAGCTTACAATATGCAAAAATTGGAACAGCAATATGGCACCCTATAGTTCAAGGAGTAATCTAGCTAGATACATCCATGGCATAAGAGCTTAGAAATTGGCTGTGGATGTTGAGGCATATGATGCAACGAAGAGCAAGAAGAACAGCAGAGAAAATGCCAACTTGTTAGTATTTGCATCTGAAGACCCCACGTCTGTTGATGGCGAAGGAGAAGCTGCTGGAGCGGAAGACCCTGCAAACTCATGATTAAAAGTCAACCAATAAAGTTTCCTAAACCCTGGACAAGTACGAAGATTTATCATCTTGCACTCCTGTGTTATAGAAACATAAACCAGAATAATAATGTTATTTAGATGCATGAAAGTGAAAACACTGCTGACACATTTTTTTTAATAGAACCATACGAGGAATGTGGCCGGTTTTGTGTGTCTAAATTGAAGTACTCAAAAGAAAAATGACATTCAAAGGAGTGCAAAATGAATTTTTTTCTTCTATCGACAATAACACTTCATTCTATATACCGTTGCAGCGGCTAACCGGCGGAGTTTGGACATTGCAGGCAGAGGGGAGAGCCAAGGCCTGAGTCTGATTGATGGTCACACCAAGTGAAGAAGCACCTCCATTGAGAACCTCACAGAGGCACTGTGGCTGAGAGCTGACTACATTGGCAAACTGTGAGCAACATGAGGAAGATGGGGATGATGAGTTTCCTGTTACATAATCAAGGCATGGGGACATGCTAATTATCACATTGGTGCAACTTGAAGATTGAGCAACAACTCTGCCTCCTTCCCACAAAGCCATAAAAAAGATCAAAGTTAGCACCATTAATTCATTAACCCTCCTCCTAAATGCCATTTGCAAGTGAAATTAAGTAAATATTTCTGTGAAATTTGAGAAAATAAAGAGGGGTTTCGATGGTGAGTTTATCTGGGTTTAGTGTAAGAAGGGGGTTTTGGGATTTGTATGTATAAAGGGGGAGATTGTGAAGTAAAGAGAGGCAGCTGGGTTTTCTTTGGTCACCAACTTTCCTACTTTGTAACAGGTTTTATTATTAGTTAACCTAAAAATTTAGGAGGGGTTATTTATAACTCCGGTCTATAGTAGTATTATTTTTCTCCATAAGTGAGAGGCTTTAAGTTCAACTGTCGCAAATGATGAACTCGTTATCAATTTATTGACTAGCATATTGTGTGACTTAACTTCCATAGCCCAAAATAAGTGTAAATATCAACTTCGTTCGTGTATATATATCATTGTTTAAAACAAATAAAAAAAATTTAAGATTGGGACTATGATAATTTAATTAATAGAGTTACCTAGTCCAATGTTTCTTTTCACCAGTTTGATTTAGCTTTTATAATATTTTAAAGCATGTCTAATTATTTTATCAGCCAACAGAGGATCCTTAGAATCCGTGAATCTTGTCCGTTCATCGTACATCGTACGGTTAGTTTTTGTCAAGTACTGTTTATGTTTATTTTTAAATAAAAATATTTAAAATGATTTTTAACTGTACGATATACGATGAATGAACATGATTTATGAATCCCTGGGATCCTCACAAAGAGAATCCGGCAAAAATCCGAACTCTTTTATCAGATCATTCGTGTACGTTGCTTAGCTTTTTTTTCTTTCTTTGACTATATGTATGTGGGGGTAAGGACGATGGGACACACGTCTTTTACACACATTTTGTAGGGTTTGTTTTGTAATGTGGTTCAACGATCTGAACCGTTTATATTTTAATTCATCTTTCATAGATAATTATTGTAAAAAAAAATCTAAACAAATCTAAGATCATTAAACCATTCATGTTTAGTGAAAAAAATAGACCAGTACGATTTTACACAAAAACAATGAATTTAGTCCAATGAACATACGGCTTCGGATTTAAGTGATTTTGGTAGAGGTCATATTTGAGAGAATACCTAATAAATAGACGATTAGATCATTAAAATACATTATATAGTAAGTCTCATAAAAAAGTGTATAAAAAATGTGTCTCTGGATAACCCATGTGTATGATGGTTAATGCGACCGTCCAGTGAAGGCAGGCCAACCTCCCTGATTAAGTTTGGTGTGCTCTGGGATTATGTGGCCTCCTGAAGCTCAAAGTCGACGACGGCAAGAAGAATAAGAAAAGGAGGGGCGGTTGTGGCGAAAAACTACTTCTCATGGGATATTCGAAAGTTTAGAAAACTCACATTTAAACCTGCACATCGTTGTTTGATGAAATGAGAGGAGGCAAAAAAAGCCAATGGATTTCATTTTCCATGAAAGCAAAGAACCTGTGCAGATGCTAACTGGACCAAGGGAATAGCATCTTATATATTATTTGATTGAGAAAACATAAGACTTTGTTGAATCCGCACATAAATAGTTATCTTCTAGAACATCATATCATTTTAAATGGCCCAAATGGGTGACCAAAATCAAAGCTTTGGTCCCTGAAGAGGGTTGGGATTTATTGCGTAGAGAATCGAAGTTCAACAAATTCAAATTGAGTAGCGTTAAATCAACTAGTTATCTAACATTATTAGTGATCCAATACTTTGTGTGTGGTTACACTTTTTAATTTCGTATTTTCATTTTTCATTTTTCAGTTTTTTTACTACAAAAATGTATTCTAAATTATTCTGGTCTATGTAGAACGTAATTTTGTAGCCTTTATTTGCAATCTTCAAATAAAAAATTCATTATCAAATGTTAAAAGTACAAACAAATGATATAAAGAGAAACACACACTACAAGTACGAATAGGGATCTCCTTCTCTCAGACCATCTTCGAGATGACAATTCATCTCAAGACTGTCACCCAAGTTTATCACCAAGTCAAGATGGTGGATATCATTATTACGTTTATGAGTTTTCGATTGTATTAAATTTATGTGGTTCATTAATTGTCTTTTTTTTTTTTTTTTTTTTTTTTTAAGTTTATGCGGTTTATTAATTGTTATTTGTATTAAGTTTATGTGGTTTATTAAATGTTGTTTGTATTAAGTTTATGTGGTTTATCATGATTTTCATGTATTGATTTAGTGATTTTTCAAAATTTATCAGAATTTAAATATTTTGAGGTTAAAATGTTCATATAATTAATTTAGGATAGTCTACATAATTTTTTTTTTTAAAAGTTAATTAAAAAAAAATTAGCCTTAATTGATTCTTTGATAATCTCGGGCTAAAATTTTAGGTCAGAATGGTTGGAGCAGAAAAACTGTTACTGGGCTAAAACCTAAATTTTATGGGCTAAATATTTTTAGGTTTTAGGTCACCATTGGAGATGGTCTAAGATTCAAGAGAGAAAAATTAAAATGCTTGTCTCTAAGAAGAGCACTAATAAAATGAAATCAAGTTTCTAAAAAATGCTAGGCGCTAGTCAGACGGCGAGCTGGGGCCTAGCGCCTAGGTGGCTAGGCGGGCGCCTAGGCAGGTTTAAGTAAATCTATTATATTTCGTGTAAATAAGTGTCTGTTAAAATATATATAATTTTCTTATAAACTACAAAATAGAATACCATATATATTATGAAGTATTGGAATATAATGAAAACATGGGGAACATGTATATAATGTGTATTTATTTAAGTATTCAACAAGTCTTTTACAATTTATTGAAAAAAATAAAATGCAAAATGAAAGTTATCTATTTTCTGTCTAAGTGAATTGCAATCTAAACGGGCACCTCAACAGGTCTAGGCGTATTTTCTTAATTTTCAAACACATAGGCATTAATCGAAGTGGTGATCAACCGTTTAGCACCTAGGTAGGGATTTTTAGAAGAGTGAATGAAATGAAATGAAAAGAAAATGTAGTGAAACATTGGAGAACTAGATCGCATGCTCCAAACCTCTGCAGAGAAGAAGACTCAAAATTTGGAGAGAGAAGAAGCACATGACATAACAAAAACGAGGAAGAGCACAAAGTGAAGAGGTGTTCTGCTGGTGCTTCCGTCGGATGTGTTACCGTTTGAGGATGGGACTGTTTTTGAACCTCCTCCTGCATTAATACATGTCATGTTAGTATTTCGGGTCTAAGTTGACAATGTGACAATATAACATGTTAGACTATTTGAGAAGACAACATTTCACGATGCATGTCACTGTAGTTGATATGGAATAATATCTTATACCTGAAGATGAAGGAATGTCCGAGGCTGATGGCGAAATGGATGCTTCAGGAGTAGAAGCTTCTGAAGGTGTTTCATTGGAGGAAGCTGCTGGCGAACTTGCTGGAGGAGTTGATGATGAAGTTGAAGGTCCATTGGCACCTGATGAAGTTGAAGGTCCATTGGCACCTGCTTTAATCAAATCAGTTCCAACTTATTACTATAAAATACCTTATTGTAGGGTCAATTGTTGAGAATGAACACACATTTATGGGAGGAGAGCCATTGCATGTGCTTATAAGTAATTGATCGTACTCTTCAATTACCAATTGATTTATGATAGAACCTCAGCTTTGTTCATCAATACCTGAATAATATAAGCTATTTTGGCACTCATGGTTTAACTTCTAACACTTCAATTTGAATATTTTATATTTATTTATTATCTAGATTCATTGTCGACTGCAATGAGATAAACTGAAACTGCGAAAATCACTACTCTATGATAATTTCAACTTACCTTGACATCGGCTAGGGGGAGGAGTTTGCACTTTGCAAGCACCGGGCAATGACAAAGCAAGTGTTTGGTTTATGGTGATGCCCAATGAGCTTGCACCGTTGACCAAAGAGCAAAGGCACTGAGGTGATGACTGGACAACATTAGAGAGCTGTGAGCAGCAAGAAGATGAAGGGTTTGCTGAGCTTCCAGTAACGAAGTTGAGGCATGGAGCCAGGCTTGTGATTGTGCTGGTGCAGCTTAACTGAGCCATGGCTCCACTCAATAGCATGGACCCAAGGACCAGGGCTAGAACCATCTCAATTCCTTTGAATGCCATGGTCAAGTGGACTTGTTTGAAAATAATGAGGAGATGGACTTGGTGATTAAACTTTCAAAAGATGTGTAATTTGTATATTTGTGATTTGGGGTTTGAGTGAGGAAAGATAAGGGATGATATGGGATTTATATAGGGAACTTTCTTTTTGTAGAGACAATAAGATTGGTGTATTTGGGTGGCCAAACTTCAACTGACTTGGTGTTGTTGGCATCTAAAAAGAGCTTTTCAATAAATTAAGATAAGAAACTGTCATTATTTGAACCAATTATGCTCTAAAATCAGATTACCTACTTTAGATTTTGGACCCGCCCAGTAACTTGTGTGTCACCCTATATAATTGGGGTAATGATATTCACACACCCTTTTATTACCTTCCACATACTCTTGTTAATTTTTGTGTATTGATCTTCAATTCATTCGATCCAATGCCCGAAAATTAAGAGGTGTGTGTGAGAAGTAAAAATAAGTATGTAAATAGCATAATCCTACTTATAAGTGAATCAAATTTATGTAAGCAGAGCATCAAACATTTGGCAAATGGCTTGTAACTTGAGTTGTTAAAAGTACTAATTCCTACACTCAAAGCAGCTCAAGCTGTTAAATTAGTGTACCATTGCACCCAAGGTTCTCTATCCTCACTGTGTTAATGGATTTACATTAAGTAACCAAGTCAAAAGTTAACTACAAAAACTCCAATAGGGGTTTTCGATCACGTCATTTATTAAACGTCTTTTACAATGTTGTAAAATCCATTTATATTTTGGTCTCACCTAACCTTATACCTAGTCACACACACTACTTCTCACTATGTAGAACTATGCTATAATTAAAGGATTCGCCAAGTATATGAACAAATTAGTTAAAGTTGTTGAACTCCAAAACCCATTTCAAAACCACTCCTTTTTGTTTTTTCACTCAAAACCTCTCTATTTCGTCAGCTATATATAAACTATCTCCTCAACTTGAGCCAAACCCAACTAAGTTCTAAATCCCCGTATTTCAATTCCCAAAGCCTTTCATTGAAGACAAACTCATGGACTCATTCAAGGATTTTCGATTGAGTCTAATCCCAATTACCCTCCTTATCATTTCACTAAGATGGGTTAATGGGCAGATTAGTACACCATGCACAGCCTCAATGATAAGCAGCATCACTCCATGCGTAAATTTCATCACCGGGAGTACAAGCAGCGGCTCACCACAGACAGCCGGATGCTGCAATTCGTTAAAGTCAATAATGGGCACCGGCATGGACTGCGCTTGTCTTCTTATAACCGGCGGTGTCCCTTTCCAACTGCCCATTAACCAAACCCTTGCGCTTTCTCTTCCTCGAGTTTGTGGGATCGGAGCCGTCCCACTGCAATGCAAGGGTACGTACTCACATAATTTTAAGATTTTTCTAATAATGTGTTATATACTTTAAGTGACAAATTGACTTGTATAAGAAATCTAATTTTGCGATATTTCTTCTTAATTTGCAGCCTCTGGCAGTCCTTTACCTGCTCCAGGTATGTTAGAATTCATGTTATTCTAAGAACGTAAAAATTTAGGCCTTGTTAGGTGGTTGAGACAAGACACGACTAATCAATTAAAATGACCTATTTGTCGTGTCCTTTGTTTGGTTAACTTGTACATGTTAAGACTGGACTTATTAAATTCGGCAACAGTCCGACATTTGTGACTAACACATCTCATCTGGATCGGGTGAGACTCTATAGTCCAATCCCGGCCACCAAACGGGTCATTTTGCAATGTGCCAATGTGTTAACTAGTACTTGAACTGGCAGGTTCTGGGTTACTAGTGCCAACACCCGCACCAACAGCTTCTTCACCTGATCTAAGTCCAGGAGGTAATAATTATTGATTACTAGCTAATTTTTCTTTCAAATTGCAAAGAAAGTTTTAGGTCTCTTTCTGAAGGCTAATACTAACGTTAATCTTTTGGAATTGATGGGCAGCTTCTATGGCGGTTACAGCGGGTCCTGCACCAGAATCTGGAACATCTGATGATCTGCAGCCAGCATCTTCATCAGATGAACCAGAAGCTCCAACACAAAGTACCAAAGGAGTCGGAAGACCACAGCTGACCCCATCAGCATCTAGTTTAACCGATGTTCCCCCACCATCTTTCCTACTGATAATTTTGGGAATTATGGTTTTCAAGTCCTACTAATACCTCTCTAGCACATGCTTTTTGTATGGTTTATCACATCCACAACTAATAAGAGGATTGTTATAAGATCATTAATTTATACCGTCTTGATTGGAATGGTGTAAACTTGATAAACATTGTTAGCTTGGCTCATATTATGTTTAACTATTTGGGGCGAGCGATCATGTGTGGTAGCTAGTCAAACGATACGTACAATGGCGAATCCAGTATATCTTCCTCTTGGGATTAAGACGAAGTTCGCATGACATTTGAGGCATTTTTTCAATCACCTTGCCGTTCCATGCTTAAAGGAGAACATAAAAGGAAAATTAGACAATTTCATGTTCAACAGTGGTGAGGTGGACAACTGCAAAAACTCGCCCAACCAAGTATCAAGCCCTCGTGTATAATCAATTGTCTTAAATATTCCATACAATACCACGTATTCTTTTATATTAATTTTCCTGAAAAGTTGATGTCAATCCGCATTTAAAAATGGAGGAGAAAAAACTAGAGTGCAAAGAAATTAAGAGGGGTTTTCTTGGTGAATTTTGTATAAGGCATTCGGACACCACTCCTAATCCCATGAAAGTGTGAGGATATGAGACAAACTGTCCTCACATCATCAACTCTCAACATGCCCTTGCACGTATGATCAATTTTCAAGTCGATACATGAACAACAAATTAGGTCACGTGTGAGCACGTGTGACCCTTAGACTTTCACACAGGGACAAGTGTGAGCACCTGTAGCCCTTGGGTTTTCAAACAAGGGACAAACTGGCTCTGATACCATGAAGAAAGTTGAGGTTTCACCATAAAACCAATTGGCAATATGGGGAGTAGCTTAAGTCCTTATAAGCCTTTGCATGGTTTGGTCCCTCACTGATGAGGAACTTTGTGCTCATAACAAGAACAATATCAATCACTTGTATGTTATTGTCTAAAATAAGCTCTCAAATTCCTTATCAATTTATTTTCTCATCCATCTCCTCCTCCATCTACCCAACCAAGTCATGAAGAAACGTGTAAACATCGAGGAAATTAAAACAGAAAGCATCATAATGACAAATTAAAGATGATGACCAAGAAGCTTGTTGCGGTGTTTCTCATGTTCGTGGTTGTGTTAGAACCTTACTCTACACCTTCACAGATTGCACATAGAATATTCATATAAAACTCATATCATTCATAAACTGTCTTTCTTCTTGTACAAGCTACTATATGTCACAAACTCCTAATCCTTACTACCTTGATCGACTACTAATTGCTTATATCTACCATACATTTATCAATCACAGATGATGCCATCTGGCATCCTAACAATACCCCCCATAAAACACAGGTTCATCAGAACAAAACATTAATAACGATTACAAGGAAAATAATACACAAGTAAAATTTGAATTCAAACCGATAACTAATGCCACCACTTCAAAAATTCACACTTCTGGAAATTTGTGTTTGAGATCCTGAAAAACTTCCCAAGTTGCATCATTTGTAGAATGATTCTGCCATTGCACCAACACTTCAGTGATTACTAAATTATTCTTTTTGACCATTCTGTGATCCAAAATGGCAACTGGTACATCTTGGAGGATACCTGCATTTGTAATTACAGGCAATTGTACTGTACTTTGAATTGTTGCACCTAATTGCTTCTTTAAACAAGATACATGGAAGACAAGATGCAACTTTGAGTGATCATGCGTCTTCAATTTATAAGCTATAGGCCCCACTTTAGCTAGCACAAGAAATTGACCATAAAATTGAGGTTGTAGCTTATGGAAAGGGTGAGTAGCTAATGGCATGTGTTGATATGGAACCAATATGAGATAAACCATATCACCAACTTCAAAAACTCTTTAAGACCTCTTTTTATCTGCTTGAACCTTCATTCTACACTGTGCAACATGACTAAAGATTCATAAGAAAACCAAATGGCATAAGGCATTGAAAAGTGGCAAGGGCATTTGTCAATCCAAATAGCATCACTAAAAATTCATAATGTCCACCATGAGTACGAAATACAGTATTTTCAACATCATTTGGATGCATACGTATTTGGTGGTACCCTGCCCTTAAATCTAACTTGGAGAAAAATTGAGCACCAAATAATTCATCTATCAAAGGGATAGGAAACTTATCTTTGATAGTAATCTGATTGAGGCCTCTGTAATCCGTACACATGGGCCAAGTACCTTCCTTTTTTCTCACCAATATCACTGGAGAAGACCATGGACTGTTGCTCATCTTTATAAACCCAGCTTGTAACAATTCTGCAACACATTTCTCAATCTTAGCCTTTTGAATATGACCATATCTATAAGGTCTACTGTTTGGAGGTGTACTGCCATGAATGAGTGGAATTATGTGGTCATGACTTCTATGAGGAGGTAATGACTATGGGATAAGAAGCACCATTTCATAATTATGCAGCAAGGTAAGTAACTGTTGTTGTTGCAACTCAGTGATATTTTGAACATCCTTACTACTATTCACCAATTGTTGTATCTTGTGAAAATAATTTTTGCATTTGTAAAGCAGAAATGTCTTGCAATTGTTCTTTAGGCAACCTTAGGCTAGTAATGTAATAAGTCTGAGAGTTGCTTGTGAACTGCATGTATAATTTGTCAAAATCCCACAATATAGGACCCAAAGTTCTCAACCATTGTACTCCAAGAACCACATCACACCCTCCCAAAGCCATAGCATATAAATATGAAACACACACTTGAAATCTTGAAGTTTGATGGGAGCCTAATATAGAGTGCCTTGAGCAGCAACTTTTCCTCTATCTGCTATCTTTACATTAAACACATGATTAGTATCCAATCATTCTTTCAATCTTTTCACCAGCCCCACATCTATGAAATTATGGGAGCTTCCAGAATTGATCACAATAGTAACAGGACAATTCCTAACATAGCATGTAACCTTCATTGTTTGAATTGATGAAGGTGCAAGTGTACCAAATAATGCACAAGCTGTGATTTCAAGTTCTTCAATCTCTTCTTCCTCAGTAATACACAATTTAGTTTCTTGGACATCGATTAACAGTAGCTGTTTCCTCTCACAAATGTGACCCTTAACAAATTTTTACCCTTAACAAATTTTTCTTTACAATGAAAGCATAACCCAATTTTTTTCTACAATAATCCACTTCTTTAGGTGCTAACCTCCTAATGTTGTTTGGTCTCTAACCCAAAATTGGAATTAACATTCTGTAAAGGAAATCGCACATTGGATTGAACATAGGGAGGTTTAGTGTTAGATTTCATCTTAAGATCAACAATTTTGACATCCAACTGATGAGCAAATGCAGAAGCTTCCATGACATCTTTTGGCTTCAACAACTTCACATCATGTCGCAATTCAGGGCGTAACCCTCCCACGAAGCATGATTTGAGCAATGCAGAACTGATGTCTTTTATACGATCTGTCAATTTTCTGAATTCAAACACATAGTCTTTGAGGGTACCCACTTAGCTCAATTTCACCAAGCTTTTTGCAAAATCTTCCAACTCCGAAGGACCAAATACTTGACATAATATTGTAGTGAAATAATCCTAATTGGGGTACTTTGTCAAACACCTCACCCACTGAAACCACTGCAAAGCTTAACTTTCTATGTGAAAGGAAGCTAATTTCACCTTCTTGGAGTCTTCAATGTTAAAGAACTCAAAATAGTGTTTTGCATTATATATCTAACCTAATGGATCATCTTCTTCATTGAATCTTGAAAATTCTAACTTCAAGAATGGAGATTGTGATTACTGATTGAAATTGGGACCAAAATCATGGTGATTGTAGGTATTGTTCATGCGAAATGGGCAAGGATTGTCACCCAGCGTTGCTTCTAATGATTCGCCCAAAGAACCCCCATTTCCTTGCTCCAAAAGGTTCTGCAACTGCACCAAGATCAGCTCCTGAGTCGCTTTCACCTCATCTTGCGAAATCTTGAACTCCTCGATCTTAGTTTCCAAGCTCGAAACCCTGGACTCCATATTTTTAAGCGAAGCTTGTCGTGTCATACAATAGCGAAGGATTGAGAGGAACGAACTGGCGGATACCAATGTTAGAACCCTACTCTACGTCTTCACAGATTGCACAGAGAATACTCATATAAAACTCATATCATTCATAAACTGTCTTTCTTCTTGTACAAGCTACTATATGTAACAAATCTCAATCCTAACTATCTTGACCGAGTACTAATTGCTTATATCTACCATACATTTGTTAATCATAGATGATGCCATCTGGCATCCTAACAGGTTGTTCTTGCAGCACTCCATCTTTTCAAGACCGAGGCTTATGACGATGAATTCAAGAAATACAAGGAGTGGTTCGGCAACTGTTTGAAGGAATGTGAGACGGATAGCGCCAGCGGTCACTCTCTGTGAGATTAGGTGTGACACCTAATGTGGAAACAAAGAGAGTGTTGGTAAGTTTAAAAGTTATAGGAACATATTATCATGTGGGGTAGCGTGTTAGGTTGTCAGATAATGTTTATATCGTCAAATCATGAATTCAGATTACACGTTCAAGTGAGGAACAATTTGATAATTGTCTAGACTCAGTCTTATGACAACATAAGCATCTTATCTTGATGACAACCAAGACTCAAGTGCTAGTGAGTATATTGGGGGATGATTTAGGACGAGCAGCAGATCTCTCCCTTTGTCGGGTGTAAATGGGAAAGCAGAATTCTTGGTCATCCACGAAAGTTGTGCATAAGACCTTTTCCTAAATGAAGATGAACAACGCCGAATTATAGTATTCAGTGACATTTTCCTCTTAAGGTTCAGCTTTTGAAATTAGTTTATATCAAATTTGCAATGTCCCTATTCAATGGTCATGTATGCTAAGATAGGATTCGCTAGACACATCCGAGCTCCCAAAATAAAGCATGAAATTTGCCACAAACTCGTAGCGACATGCATGTCCTTTCATCTTATGACTTCAAAATTACTACTTGACCGAAAGAATTAGTTCCTCAAACAAGTGTTTCCAAATAACCAGGTCTCACAACCGCATGGAGTTAAAATTTGTAATCTTCTCAAAATTAAATATACAAAAACAAAAAGGAAGGGCTGTCAAAGTAATGACACTACATCCCTCAACCACTGATCTTTATGAGGCACGTCCGGTCCCATAGACAAAAACTCTGCCTTGCATTTGCGCTTCACATGTTTTATTACTGCACATTTGCCAACCGAATAGAACATCTCTTTGCCAACAGCTTTAAAAACCAATCGCCGCGTTCTGACTTGATATATCCCGCGCATTCTTCATCCCAATGCCCTTGCTTCCAACATCAGTAGCATTCTTTCGTAACAACACGAGCTTTATAGTCCTTTCCGTACTCACCCCCGTGCTAACCAGCAAGATGACCACAGAACTTACAACCTATATCATATTTGCTGCTCACAGTAACGCCCGCTGGAACAAATCCCAGTACGGACAATTACCAGTGCCATGTGGTTACCTTCTGTACAGCAAATTTCAGAGCCAACATAAAATCCTTTGAATCCTTCTTCTTCTTCTTCTTCTTCTTCTTCTTCTTCTTCTTCTTCTTCTTCTTCTTCTTCTTTGTCATTGAGTTCCAGTTGAGTCGGTCGAGTCATTGAGTCTCGAACACCTTTTTGTAAATCTTCCTCCTCTTTGTTTGTTTCTCTTTAGATATATTCCTCTTTGTCTGTTAATTTATTTGAAGTTCAACAGTCAGAATACTCGCAAACCATGAGGTTAATGATAAGAGAGCATCGATGTGCCATAAACTAGCATAATGATGGTATGTCTTCTGTATGTCTAATTTCTAGTTGCTGTTTGACGGTCTCTGATCACAATCAAACTGCATCTGATAGTGATGTATACATGGTTGAATATTAATTTGGCCATAGAAGCGCTGTAAAATTTAAATGTTTTTATGGGCCATAGAAGCGCTGTAAGGCACTTACACAGCGCTGCTGAGACGACAAATTCCTAGTAGAATGCGTAAGCAAACATAAAACTAAAGGCCCCTTTACTTTTCGTTCTCTAATTCGAAGCATTGCAACAGAAAAAGCACTACTTCAAGTTCAAGAATAATCTGTTAGGATGTTTATATCTTCTGTCATTATTCCTTGTCTATTTTCGATCTTATTTCTCCTTCGATTCGATTCAAATTGATTCGATTAATTCAACTCAATCAATTGAATTCGAATCGATTCAATTCAATTTAATTCAATTATAACTTTGTTATTTTCTCAGTATAGCAAATAATCCAGTCCAGGGAAAAAATAAAAATGATCTAGAAGCAATTGAATAGAATTTCAAGGCTGAAATAGCCAATTGCAAATTCCAGATCCCCTTCCCCATCACAGATAAACCCTAAGACAAAATTAAAAAAATGCATACCCTTAGTATTCTGGATATCGTGGTCGTTGTCCTCACGGTCGTCGAACGGTTTGAACTTCGCCAGTTCCACCGCATGCCACCCCTTGACGGATCCGGATCCTGATCCTGATCCGATAGGATATCGGAATTCCAACATGGCTTTGTTTGAGAAAGAGGATACAGGAGAAAGATAGGGAGAGCGAGACAAAGAAAATGCAGGAGTTAGGGTTAGGCGTTTCTCTCTCTGTTATCCTCCTTTCTCCACACGTGTAAGTAGAGATTAAGTCCGAAGATGAGCGTGTGTTCTGTGAGGGGAGAGGCCACTAAATATACATATATAGTCTTTACCAAATCAGATAGGATTCCATTAAAATCCATATAGGAAACTAAAAATCTTGTTTCCTTGTTCCATAAGAAACTGATCTCATTGCTGTGCAAAAACCTTCCTTTAGTAAGGACTAGCATTCCTCTTATTAATAAGACTTTACTATTAAACCTATAGCCGGTCCCTAAAACTTCTCTATCTCATACTTATAGTCCAATAGATTTCCTCTTTGAGTAGAAGTGGCACGAAACTAACGCGTAATTGATTTCTAGTTAAAGCACAATGAAAAGTCAGTGATCAAAATAAAATTGGACTTTTGAAACCACATGAATAACAAACTGATTTTTCTGAAATGAAAATTTTAAGTAGGATTCGGAAATTTCACGCAAGGCCCCAAGAGGATTGAAGGCCTCAACGTTCTATACAGTCATGCAATTTCATGCTAATTCTATTTATATTACAAGTTTTAATTAATTACGATGCTAGGCCAAGCAAGGAAATATATTACGACACACCAAGAGGTAATAATTATTGATTACTACCTAATTTTTCTTTTAAATTTCAACAAAAGTTTTTAGTCTTTTTTTATCTGAAGGCTAATACGAATGTTAATATATTGGAATTGATGGGCAGCTTGAAAGGGGGTCGCACCAGGTCCTGCACCAGAATCTGGAACATCTGATGGTCTGCAGCCAGCATCTCCGTCAGATGAATCAGAAGCTCCAACAAAAAGTACCCAAAGAACGGGACGACCATAGCTGAACCCATCAGCATCTTGTTTATCTTATGTTTCCCCACCATCTTTCCTACAGATAGTTTTGGGAATTATGGTTTTCAAGTTCTACTAATACCTCTCTAGCATATGCTTTCTGTATGGTTTATCAAATGCACATCTAGTAAGAAGACTGTTATAAGATCATTAATTTATAACGTCTTGATTGGGGTGATATAAGCTTGATAAACATTGTTAGCTTCGTTCATTTTATGTTTAACTATTTGTGGCTAGTGATTGTCTATGTGATAGCTAATCAAATACTACGTACAATGGCGAATCCATTATCTTGTGTGAAGTAATTTGGTGAATTTTTTTCTCTATTAATGATTTTTTTCTTTAAATTAATGTCTGGCCATTAAATGTAGGGGTAAAAATGTAATCCAATTATAATTATTAGGGAGCTTTAATGAAAAGGGCTTGGGTCAACAAATATTTAACAAAAAATCATCCTAAAATGTTATTTAACCAAAAGGGCTCAAAGTTTAATAAAAAAACTATCCAAAACAATTGTCGACCTTTTTCGTGCTCTTATCCTCATCTTCCTCGTCATCGTCCTCATCCTAATCCTCTTATCTGCACCACGAACAATTTATAGTGTTAGTATTTTATTCCAATAAAATCCAATAAGGACCTACAGTCCCAGTGATGTATGTACATATTAGGTGTCTGTAAATAGGAAAAAAAAAAAAAAGAAACAAAACATAAAACCGTTTCTGGAGAACCCAAAAATAACACTGTTTATGGAAAAAAAATAAAAAATCAGATACAATGTTTGTTTTTTCTATGCACAAATAAACACTGTATCTGGAAAGAAAATAACCAAAATCCAGAAACAGTGGCTTAAATTCCAAAAACAGTGACTTAGATTCCAAAAATAGTGACTTAGATTTTAAAAACAGTCTATGTTTTAACCTTTGATTGTTTCTTTATTTCATGCATCAGTTGATTATATTTAAGAAACATGATGCTTATTTTGCTTTGAATCCAAATTTCACTATTTCTTTTCTAGCTTACATTTAAGAAACAATATGTCTATTTCATTTGGATCAAGAAACAGTGACTTAGATTCTAGAAACAATAACTTAGATTCCAGAAATAGTGACTTAGATTCCAAAAACAGTGTTACTTAAAATCTAGAAACAGTGTTACTTAAAATCCAGAAACAGTTTATTTTTACAGTCCAGAAATAGTGACCCGTTGCTATTATTGAATAACATGCAGATCTCAAATTTATTTTCTGGAGAAACAAATGATGAACTCCACTAACGAAGAAAAATTGAAAAACAATACCTCGAATACTTTATGAATAATAACGAGGATCACGTTTCAACGAAATAATACAAAATATAAATTAAATAGCATGAGGATCTATATTTTTGTTTCAAAGAAAAAGAAGAAGGTCTGCAAAACAACGATGAACTCCATTAACAACAAAAATCTGGAACTCAACCTAAAAAAGTTAGGGGTAAAATCGACAAATCATAATTTATTATAGTTAGGTTATTTTTAGTTGGATTTAATATGGGCCTTGTACTAATCATTAAACAAAACTTATAACATGGTTTTTTTATATTAAAACTAAAACTTTTCAAACCATTTTCATTAATTTTCCTTAATTATTAATGATTATTTTCTCCATACATACATGCCCACTTGTAAATTGTAATGGAACCCTGGTATAATTATGTTCTCCATTAATCAAATTTCTTCATGAATAAATCAAGGAGATATGTGGAAAGTGGATTGTATCTTGGTTAATAAATTTTTTTTCAACCACTTAGTACTATAATTCAAAATAGTTTTATCGCTTGTAATAAAAATTCAAAGAAATAATCTAAACGCTCGAAGAATAAAATCAGAAATAGCAAAAACGGAGATGAAAGATGGATATTATTTCTCATATTATCCAAAGCATCTCCTATTTATTATTTTATTTCTCCTCATTGATATTCCGTGAAGGAACGTTCACAATACAAAATAAAAGAAAAACCCTGCTCATCAGCATGAATAGCAAAAACGGAGATGAAAGATGGATATTATTTCTCATATTATCCAAAGCATCTCCTATTTATTATTTTATTTCTCCTCATTGATATTCCGTGAAGGAACGTTCACAATACAAAATAAAAGAAAAACCCTGCTCATCAGCAATTAATCATGCATGTGCAAAAAATTTCACCAGACACGCCGGGGACTTTTTCGCATTTCGACGTGCTTGTCGGGTCTTGCAACCAACATTTCTCTTCACATTTCTAGTCATACCCTGTATTATTGCAGCGATAATCCCCTATCACCACTCTGCATTTCTTGGCATCAGTAGTAGCTGCACATATGACAAGTTAAGAGTTTAATAAAATCAGTCCATATGGTAATAAAAAAAATAGAAAACTTCATTTTAATCTTTGGTACAGATAAGTTTTTAATTAAAATCATGAGTAAGATCTAAATCTAATTTTAGTCCCCTGATACATTAATAATCTCATTTATTAATTATATTTTGATGTTTTAATTATTTATCTTTTTCTTTCTAATTTTTAATGTATTAATTTTATTTCATTATAATTTTTATTTTCATTTCATTCATCGTAATATATTTTGTTGTGAACATTTAGATAAACTAATTTTTGTTATATAATATATTTCGATGTACTTTATCTTCTTCATTTAGGTATATTAAATTCATTAAAATACATTTCGGTATATACATTTAGGTACACACATTTCGGTACATGCATTTCGATACAAAAATTTAGGTACATTAATTCAATATAATACATTTTCGGTACTAATATTTCGGTACACACATTTAGGTACATTAATTTAATATTAATACATTTCGGTGCAAATATTTAGGTACATACATTTCGGTACTAACATTTAAATATATTAGTTCAATATCATATATTTCGGTACTAACATTTAGGTATATTAATTGAGTCTTTCAAGTTTGAAGAATGTTAAATAAAATTAATAAATTAAAAAACTCTTTTTTGGTCAAAAAAAAAAATTTAAAATTTGTGTATTAATAAATTTAAATATTTAATGGGAGACATTAAATAAAATGCACATTAATTATTTTGAATTAAGGACATATTAGGGACTAAAATCAATATTCAATCTAACACCAGATTTTTTTTTAAATTTTAATCTTCTTGAAGGATTAAAGTTCAAAAACCCCTAATTAGGCATGCATTTATATTTGCAATAGGACTACGTCGGGGGATTAGTAATTACCGGAGCCGAGAAGAACAAGAACGATTAGAAAGCTGAGGAGTGAAACTGATTTGGCTATCTTAACCTTTCAAATGTCATTATTTAGTGAGCTAAAGAGAACCTACAAATAGCTGAGCGAACTTGTCTTCGTAACTCCTGCGATATTGTGTTTATAGGGTTGGAGGATGGGTACGCAGGTTTTGACGGACAAGGATGAGAATACACAATTTCTAGACATAAATGGTAAACTAAAATTATAATATGAACAAGTCCGCAAGCAATGTATTAATCGTAAATGTTGCATATGACATAAGGAAATATTGACATACATAGTACATTAAAATAAACATTATTGGGCCTATTCTCTATAAGGATCCATTCCTATTTAGTTATGAATTACAAATTCTCACATACACATAAATAACTCATTAAAAGCACAAAGGGGAAAAGATTTGTATACATGTCACCCATAGGACAAGTTGTGGAGGATTGCAAAGCTCTACTCAATACAATCACTGAAGCAAATATCACCCACACTCGCTGAAACGCAAACGCTGCTGCTCACCGCCTTGCAAAAGTCGGTCTATCTCTGATGCAAAGCTGTGAATGGATCGGTTCTCCACCTAGTATCATAACTGATATAATTGTTGAGGACTGTATGTAGCCCTATGTTTAGAGATGAATCAACCTTTGTAATGCAATTAATGATGAAATGAAATCTACTATTGTATCTTTTTTTAAAAAAAACTGTGATTTATCTGTAAAATGAATGTATCCTTACATGTCGCCACACAATGTATTAATGATTAATGTTGCACAGATTGTAAGGAAATGTTAAACAAACGCATATTAAGCGAGAGCTAATTCTGTCTTATATGCATTTTTTCATTATAGATAAACACTACTTGGCTCTTTCTATGTAAGGAGTCACTAATTCCGTCTTATATGCATTTTTTTTAAACCAAAGATATTATTTACACTAAGAGGTGGAGATAGTGGGTTAGACCTCACAATGGGCTTGCAATAACATGAAGAGTCTACTAAACCATAGTACTAAGTGGCGTCTTATATGCATATTAAGTATACCAAAATAACTAAATAAGCACACAAAGAAAAAGATATATATGTAGACTTGTCTAATTATGATTTATTTGAAAGGAGAAATTACCCTTGCAGGAAATTGGCTAATTATTTTCCATTAAATGGTGCATAAACAAGTCCTAAAGCAATGTATTAGTTATCAGTGTTGCATAGGCTATATAAGGAAATGACTAGCAAGCACAACCCGATTACTTCGCTGATGTTGCATATATGGACGGCTTTCTTTTTATTTTCGTTAATGAAAAGAGTGGGTAAATTATATAAAACTACCTCAACTATTAGGTCATTAACAGTTTCATACCTCGTTTTCAAAAAATTTCAATGTCATATATCTTCGAATTTGTTGCAATGTCATACCTTCGGTCAGTTCACTGTCAGTTCCTCTGTTAAATGCTGACGTGGCATGAGGCATGTCCACTTTTTATTAAAAAAATTAATAAAAAATTATTAAAAACTTAATAAAATATTAATTAAATATTAACTAAATATTAAAAAATTAAAATTAAATTAAAAAAAAAAAAAACAAACAAAACCAAACCCAGATCCCACCCCCAACCCTCGAAACCCCATCCCCTTCATCATTTTCTCTCCCTGCAACCCAAATCCAAAATCACTCCCACCCATCCTCCACCTCCTCCTCCGCACCCATCCTCCACCTCCTCTGCGCACTCATCTTCCCATCCCCCTCCACCCGAGCCCAACTTGCAAACCAGAAAAAGAAAAAAAAAAAAAAAAACCCATCTTCATCTTCCCTGACCCCCCTTCCCTGCAACCCACCCCTTTCTTCCCCTTCCCGTCTTCCCCAAACCCACTGTGCACCCATCCCCCACCTCATCCTCCACACCCACTACTTGCAACCCAGAAAAGAAAAAAAAAAAACCCATCTCCCTTTCCCTGCAACCCAGATCTCGTCTTCCCCAATGGGTGTGGATTTAAGGAGTGGGGTGTATAGAGGAGAGAAAAGGGTGGGTGCGGAGGAGGATGTGGAGGATGGGTGTGGTGGGTTTGGGGAAGACAGGAGGGGGAAGAAAAGGGTGGGTTGCAGGGAAGGGGGGTCGGGGAAGATGAAGATGGGTTTTTTTTTTTTTTTTTTTTTTTTTCTTCTTCTTCTGGGTTGCAGGTTGGGTGGGGGAGAAGGGGGTTGGGGGGGGGGGGAGGGAATACGAACTGGGTTTCATTTTCTTCTTTTTTTTTTAAATTTTAAATTTTTAATATTTAGTTAATATTTAAATAATATTTAATTAATTTTTTAATAAAAAGTGGACCCCGCCTCATGCCACGTCAGCATTTAACAGAGGAATTGACAGTGAACTGACGGAAGGTATGACATTGAAACTTTTTAAAGACAAGGTATGAAACTGTTAATGACTCAATAGTTAAGGTAGTTTTATGTAATTTACTCTATATTTTTTATATCATATTTGTATTACCTCTCTAATAGAGGTAGGCCCACCAACACATGCAAATCTTATCTCTATTAAAGAGGTAATACAAATACAATATGAAAAATATGGTAATAGTAGTATTTTTGTAATGAAAATCACTTGGGCGGCTTGTCATTGTAATAATAGCACAATAAAACACCGTTGTTTAAAAGGGCGAAGCTATAGGCTGTAATAGAGGGGTGGGCTAACAGGAAGAAAATGAAAGTCTAAAACCCCCAACAATGACTTGAAAATGGGAGGTTCTAAGAGGAAAATGTGATAATAATCTGTTTAAAGGGTTATATTGGGTTTACGAATCTAACAAAATCTAAGCTAAATCAATGTAAGTCTGCTTCAGAAAGCTGATTGGGGAAGAAGCTGCCTTGCTGCCATAGTCCATTGGAAGAACAGCTCCACCCTTGATTGTTTACTATTTAATAGTTTCGAAGGTATATGGATTAGTTGTGACTAATTAACTTGCTTGCTCGATTCCTATCACTACCCCTTGTGCGACGAAACACATATCGTCACGTAAAGTTTTTACAAAAATAAATAAAATAAAAAATTATTTTTTAAAACCTTTGCGCAACAAAATCCAAATATTTCGTTGCCTATAATTATTTTCATAGTTTTTATTATTTTTTGAAAATTTTGCTCGACCAATATTAATATTTCGTCGCCTAAACCCTATTTACTTATTTTTTCTTTTATTTTATATTTTTGTTAAACTAAATTATTTTCTTTGCGCAACGAATCAACATTTTGTCGCCTAAACCCTATTTATTTTAATTTATTTATATTTAAAATTGTAAAATAAAATTATTTTCTTTTTTAAAAAATTTGCTCGACGAATATTAATATTTTGTCACATAAACCTGTTTATTTTTATTTAATTTTATATTTTAAATTGTATAACAAAAATTATTTTTTATAAATTTTGCGCGACGAATCTATATTTTTAGGTGGGCGCCAACAATGGGATGCGATAATTATTTTTTAAGACTTTGTGCGGCCAACCCTTCGTCGCACAAAACTTTACGCGATGAAAACTCAAAACCCTAAAAATATGGGCAATTGCCAAAAAATGGGACGCGGGAAATTTTTTTTTTAAGACTTTGCGTGACTAATATTTCGTCGCACAGTGTGATACGGTTCTCTCTAGACCTATTCTCTTACCTCTCTTTTCTCTTTTTCTCTTTTTTCTCTCCCCAAATCCGACCCTCTCTCTCTCACACTCCTTTCACTCAATCTCTCCTCTCTCTTCTTTATCTCTCACTCTCACTCACTCTCTCATCTCTCTCTCTCACAATCTCCTCTAACTCTCTCATACTCACTCCTCTCTCCCTTTCTCACTTACTCTCCATCTTGCCAAAAAGTATTTTCTCCCCAAATTTTAATTTTTTTTTCATTAATATGTGTTTTGGAGTTAATTTTGGGTTTGGGGTCGAGTATAGGGTGAGGGGTGGAGTTAGGGGATTTGGGATATGCCAATTTTAGGGGAGATTATGCCAATTTTTTGGTATTATTTTATGTTGTTTTTTGGTTATTTGACCATGTTTGGTTTTTTGTAGCGAATCGTCGTTAGGGGTGGAGTTTGATATTATTTTATGTTTGTTTTTTGGGTTATTTGACGATGAAAGTTGAGGACTAGGACGCCATCAGACTGCATCCCCTGCCACTACCACCACAATAGACTTGTATTAGGATTTTATTATTGTGCTTTGTTAATTTATGTGTTCATTTTAAATATATTACATATATTGGATAATTTGATCACTATTTTTCATATGTCAATTTAAATTAAAAAATAAAGTCATACAATTAAATTAAATTAAAAAAGTAAAAATTCGAGAAATCTTGCGCTACCAAATATTTCGTCATGCGAATAATTAATATAATTAAATTAAAACAAGAGAGATAATAAAACAAAAAGTCAAAAACCTTGCACGACAAAATGTTTCGTCGCACAAACAATTAATTTCGTTGTGCAAAATATTAAATTATAAAATTAAAAACAAAAAAACTTTGCGCGACGAAGATTAATGTTCTCATGCAAACCCTATCTTCACGAGCTTTGCACGACGAACCATGCATGGCAAAAATTTTGTCGCGCAAGGTTTTGAGCGACGAAATTATACTTTGCGCAACAAATTTATTTCATCGCGCAAAGTGTTTTTTGTAGTAGTTATGCTGTGAGATTTGTACTAAGTTTTTATGCTAAATTTCTACCGGATCAACCTTTGAAATAATATGCTATGACTTTTCATAACACCGAAAGGTGAAATATAGAGTTTCTATATCGTGCATTGTGATACTACATTGCGTTAGAAATTTAAATTAGTTAAACTGCAATTAGGTGTATATATATATATATATATATATGAAATGAATTGATATTAACACTCCAAAAATCTTATTTGGCACTTCAAACTTTTTATAATTAAAAAGAAAAATACACTTATAAAAAGTGTAAAATAAGATTTTTGGAATGCTAATAATAGTTCCCTATATGAAAGATGGATCTTTCTCTTTATTTGAAACTTGAATTAGAACATTAGAGAGATCAACGATGGATAGTGAAAAGCAATTCAATTTATTTTGTTTTATTCATTGTGATTCATATTTGATATTCCATTTGCATGAACGTCTAGCATGGATATGTGCATAAGCAAAAAAACTTCTGGGGGCCGGGGGCACTTTCGCAACTTCCAATGCCTTGGGGATCTATGGCAAGACATTTATCCATGCACGGTTTGTCGTAGCCTGACTTATTGCACGGGCAATCTGATATCACCACTTTGCACATCCCGTTTGGTTGCATAGCCACAATATTAATGCCTACACAAATGAATTTAGAATATATTAAATTTTGCATAATAAATTTACAAAATAGGTAGAGATTCTTAAAAAAAAAAAAAAAATTATATGGGCTTTATACTTTATTATTATCACGTATTATCCTACGCCATACATCAATTTTTTTTTACAAATTACACATTGAAATTTTGTAGTAAAACATTAGGAGATTACCTGATCCAAGAAGAACAAGAACGATAAGAAGATTGAGGAATGACGATACTTTGGCCATCTTAATTAACCTCAAACAAGTACTATGCTAGAGACGTAGAAATCTTAGAGATAGCTTTAAATTGATTGACATTGTCGTTCCTATGACATTGTATTTATAGGCTTGCAAACATGTATCAGTAATTAGTGTTGCATAGACTATAAGGAAGGAAATGTTTGGCAAGTACAATACAACTATTTTCTATTCTGGTTATGAGGTTATCCACTATATAGCTTATATATGATACATATTCATATTAATTTATTTAATAAAGTTCCTTTTTAATAAAAACAGAATACTTTATATTAGTAGGAAATGTAAATTCCTTACCCCAATAGGATTACAACTCTAATAGGATAATATATAGTCTAAGAGATATGGTAGAACCCTAAGGGGATATCCCAGATATGATAAGATTTAAACAATCACATCCATAATTTAATAGGACTGCAACACTCCTCCTTGAGTGTAAATACTCAAACAAATGGCGCATTAGGTCTTCAACGATGAAGTAAGTACAGTTGATGAAGTCGTTGACACAATGAGTGAATGCGAGTCTCAAATCAACGGAAGAATGCACAAAAGGTAAAACTCACAAAATCTCGCTATGGTAAAACCCAAGATGGGATAAAAACCCAGACTAAGGAGAAAAGTGAGAAGTTGCATTAAGTCAAAACTATACGTCCTCTGGACGCAAGTAGAAAGACTCACACGGGTGTGACTAGTTCAGGATGAATGCCTCATCAAACCTAGTTAGGTAACAAAACCCAGTGGGAAAAATGCTCCTAATCGTAGGAAAAAAAAGTACATTAAGATCAAGTGAGTATACTTCTGTATACTTCCCCTGAGTTTGACAAAACTTCCAAAGGAGAACCACAAGCATTGCATATGAATAGTTAGGCATATCAATTCCTTGAACAAGCTTCTAGAAAGTTGATTTCGGTAGTGACATCGTGTAGAGGTCGGTAAGGTTGTCTGGGATCGGTTTGCATGACTTCAATCTCCTAATGCTTTGTTGATGTGATGTAGACGCAATATGTCTTGACGTTGACTTCATTGATGTATCATGTCTTGGTTGAGTTGATACATGCAACATAGTCTTCATGGATCGTCGTCGAGACTTATTGATGGATGAAAACAGCAAGTACTTCGAATATGCTTAACAAGAGCTCTCAACCATGTCTCACGTGTGGCATAGTGAAGTAAGGTAGTCTTGGAATGATTCGAATATTTCGCAACTAAGGTCATATCGTGGACCTCCAAGATATTATGATATCCCTAATGGTAAAGACATAACCATTTAGGGATGTGCCTTGTGCTGGTTCGATAAGTAATATGCGTCAGCATAACAAATAAGGCAAACATCATTCCGAGGACCAATATGGGTCGAATCCACTCGGGATGTGTTGAGATTAGCCTAAATCCGCAGTACCTTCAGGGTAACGGAAAAACATCTCTAATACCAATTCAGTGGTTGTGTGTAAGTGTGATGCTGCATCTTTACCAATAGATCGACAACGAATGAGATGTCATTTCTAATACAATGAGCTAAGTACAACAAAGTCTAAAGTTGAACTCAGATATGGAACTTCAGATTCCATAACCTCTTCAAGGGTTTCATTTACATATAGTGTTTGGAATATCATAGGTATACTCAAAGGTAACACTTTCAGGGTGTAGTTTATTTGGTAGACCAAAGTATCATCAAAACAACACTTGAACTTTAGGTTAAGGTAAAAACGAGTTTTCCCAAGATCATTCATCTCAAATTATGTCTTCAGGTGTGAGGCAGTTTTCTCAAGCTCTTTTGGAGTCTTGGTGAGATTCATGTCATCGACATAAACTGTAACTTTAGCAATTCAGAATAAAACTTCATAGTTTAACATGCAAGGGCATAATGTCATATCCCTAACTGACCAAATAATCACTTAGACGGGTATACCACATTTGCCGGATTGCTTCAATCCATAAGTGAATGCCTCAAACAAGTTGATAGAGTGTTCCGTGATTTGGAACTATTTGAACCAGTCCATGTAATTCTTCAGGAAGTTACATGTAGATCTCTGTATCAATATCCCCATGGAGAAACGCTAACCACATTTCATAATGTTGCAGTCAATCATAGTGTGTTTGAGAGAAACCTTGCACTATAAGGCATGCATTATATCGCACTATTTCATTCATCTCATTACGCTTCCTTTCCCACTTATAACACAATAGGGTTCCCTTGGGTAGTGTAGGAACAATAGGTCCAAACATATTTTAGTAAGGAATTAAACCTAGATTGTGATTTCGGTTGTCCAATCAGTTCTACATTGTCACTAATTAATGGAACTCGGTTCGATATTGTTTATTTTCATTTATGTCGGTAGCTACCATATAAGTGAAAACATCATTGATGAATCTCATTCCAATTCCATTATTTCATCCAAACTAGTATATTGGACCAAGAACTTCAAATCTCGGAAGTAATCCGGATTAATCTCATGAGATAGAAATGATTAAGACAACGATCAAGTATGGATTCATTGTGTGTTGTGTTTTTTCTTTTCTAGGGAAGTGAATCCTATGAACCAAGTGATTTGTCATGTTTCAGGTTAAGACAGATTGATTGGCTATCCGCCTATGTACCAGACTGTCCAACAGGGGTTGCCACACTAACCTTCAAAGATGTTGACTCGACGTCCGTGTTTCCCAAGACCACCAATGAATTTTCCTTTTATCTAGATCACTCCCCCACCAGAACCGTGCCATCAGTTGGTGTAATTCATCAAAAAAAAAAAAAAAAAAAAATTCAGAAGCAAGAAACAATTCATGGCGTACATTGGAAGTGCTTGTGCAACCACCTTAATAAGGAGATCACGCCTCGCCGCACTCTAACATTTACCTTTCCAACCACATAGTCGTTGATACACATTTTCCTTAATAAAAACAAAGGTTTTCTTCTTGTTCTTCCCATTGTTTGGGCCCAAAATAATATTTTGGGCCGAGTTTAGAGTCATTCTTGGCCTAGTAGTATTTGTTTATAATCTTATTATGGGTCGTCCAATAAAGGTCGGCCAAATCCTGTTGCAAGAAGAATTGGTTTAGATAAAGGTGAGGTAGTTGAACCCTAGTGCAACAAGGAGTCTTAAAAGTTGAAGATGCTTAGAATTAGTTAAAAGTTAAAGATGCTTAGAATTAGGGGATGAATCTGGTTCGTTATGGAGTTCAGTTCAAAGTCCCATTGGAGCTAGAATTGGCCAAAACCTAATCAGATTAGGTTGAGGAATTCTAATCCGAGTACATTTCTAGTTCGGCCATGAATGAGGTTCGCTACTATAAATAGAGAAGGGAGTCCATCATTCAAGGCTTCTCCAAATCAACATACAAATTGCCCTGCGCAAAGCTTTTCAACAACCTTGAGATTTTATCCTCTTCCCCTTTCTTCCAACCAACACATCTTCAGTTTGGATAAACAGCATTGTGGAGGCAATCGGCGACATCTTCAATTTAGTTAGACAGCACTGGATCCGTAGTATCAGCCGACTGATGAGCATCTTCAGTTTGGATAGACAGTACTGTTTCGAGGTCGACTGGTTATTTATCAAAGTCTTGACCACTGAGGATTTTCGAGTCCTTGTTGGCGGAGGTTACCTCATCAGCTTTCTCGATGAAGTGAGGTGTTACAGGTTACTAGGCTCGGCACATTGAACGTCGAGTTTATTTTATGATTGGATATTCATAAGTACATTTTAGAGTTTGGCATTCCGACGGCCGAACCACAATTACCATCAAGACATTTATCTCATTCAAGTCTTTGTGTCCGTATAGTCTGGTGCCAGTTCGACGTGCTTATACTTTCATGAATATAATTACCGTGACCGAACCCAGTGCTAACGATTCGTGAACTTCACAGGACTAGCAGCCTTAGCTTCAAGCTTTAGAACCCAAAGGCCGAGATGTGTTCCTTCCTCTACCGCAGTTGCAAGATTGAGAAGCCATCAGACTAGTTGTATCCTTTCATCATTATATCAAGTTCTCATCTTCTGGGACGTGTAAGATCCCACATCGCCCATGGGAGTGATCCTTATATGTATATTCCCATCCCTACCTAGCACGAGGCCTTTTAGGAGCTCACTGGCTTCAGGTTCCATGAGAACTTCGAAGTTAAGTGAGTAGCGCGCGAGAGCACTCCCATGATGGGTGACCCACTGGGAAGTTCTCGTGTGAGTTCCCATAAACAAAACCGTGAGGGCGTAGTTGGGGCCCAAAATGGACAATATCGTGCTACGGTGGTGGAGCGGGCCCGGGATGTGGTGGACCTCGGGCGGGGATGTGATAATTTATTGTAAGATCCCACATCACCCAGGGGAGTGATCCTTATATGTATATTCCCATCCCTACCTAGCACGAGGCCTTTTAGGAGCTCACTGGCTTCGGATTCCATCGGAACTCCTAAGTTAAGCGAGTAGTGCGTGAAAACAATTCCATGATGGGTGACCTACTAGTAAGTTCTCGTGTGAGTTCCCAGAAACAAAACCTTGAGGGCGTGGTCGTGGCCCAAAACGGACAATATAGTGCTACGATGGTGGAGCAGGCATGGGATGTGGTGGGGGCCCGGGCCGAGATATGACAATTTGGTATCAGAGCCTAACCTTGACCGGATGTGTGCCGACGAGGATGTTAGGCCCACTAGGAAGTTCTTGTGTGAGTTCCCAGAAACAAAACCGTGAGGGCGTGGTCGTGGCCCAAAGCAGACAATATCGTGCTATGGTGGTGGAGCAGGCCTGGGATGTGGTGGGGGCCCGGGCCGGGATATGACAATTTGGTATCAGAGCCTAACCTTGACCGGATGTGTGCCGACGAGGATGTTGGGCCCCTAAGAAGGGTGGATTGTAAGATCCCACATCACATAGGGGAGTGATCCTTATATGGATATTCCAATCCCTACCTAGCACGAGGCCTTTTGGGAGCTCATTGGCTTTGGGTTTTATCGGAACTCTGAAGTTAAGCGAGTAATGCGCGACAGCAATCCCATGATAGGTGACCCACTGGGAAGTTCTCGTGTGAGTTCCCAGAAACAAAATCGTGAGGGCATGGTCGGGGCCCAAAGCGGACAATATAGTGCTACGGTGGTGGAGCGGGCCTAGGATGTGATAGGGGCTCGGGTCGGGATATGACAGGACGGCAAATCGGTCGTAGTTCATTCAGCCGATAATCAACCATTCGAAGCTAATATGATTTAGGCTCGCTATTACGATGATCACGTCGGCTACATAACCTTGTAAGGTTTTAACGAAGAAGGATGGTCGACTCGAATTTCAGTTCAGAAAGCCATCGAGGTTGGAGTTGAGACTGTTCACCAGGATTCGGCAAGACTTGAGTTGGCCAACATAATTGATGATCCTGATGTCTATCATAAAGCACCTGCTGGCTAAACAGGATAGATGCCGAGCCACAGTTTCATCTATCATGGAACACCTGCTAGCCTATTGGTATATTATTTCCAAGCAACCGAATTCTGGCATAAACTTAGTCGAGTTCTTTTCTGAAAGAGACAACGGTCTAGTCCTGTCACTTGATAAATTCCAAGCTGCCCCAGCCAAGCTCGAAGACAGTTGGTCCCAAGTCAAAGATCCATAGGATGAAATAAATGTTGGAACGGCCGATGACCCTCGGTCTTTGTTTATTAGTTCTTTGTTGCTTTAACCTATGAAAACCAAGCTTTGCAAATTACTCAAAGAATTTAAAGATTATTTTGCTTGGAGTTACCATGAGATGTTTGGCTTGGATCGAACACTCGTCGAGCACGAATTACGCATAAAGGCCGGTGGTAAACCTTTTCGCCAACCCCCATCGACGATTCTCGACCAAAGTTCAGCTCGACATAAAAGACGAACTCATTTGACTTTTCAAAGTCAGTTTTATTCAAACAGCTTGATACGTCGAATGGTTGGCGAATATTGTCTCAATTTTAAAGAAAAGCGATGCTTTACGTATTTGCACTGATTTTCGTAATTTGAACTTGGCAACCCTTAAAGACGAATATACAATGCCAATTTTAGACTTGTTAACCGACGTTGTAGCAAACCACGAGATGTTATCTTTCATGGACAGTCATGCTGGTTACAACCAGATTTTCATTGCTAAAGTCGATGTCCACAAAATTGCTTTTTGTTGTCCTGGGGCATTCGAGACTTACGAATGGGTCGTCATGCCTTTTGGACTTAAGAACGTCGGTGCCACATATCAACGCGCTATGAATACTATTTTTCATGACCTGATTGGCACAGTTGTTGAGGTATATATCGATGATGTTGTGGTCAAATCAAAGCACCACCGATCACATTCAGATAACCTTCGACAAGTTTTCCTTCGTATGCGCTAGCATAACCTTAAAATGAATCCTCCCAAATGCGCATTCGGTGTATCAGCAGGCAATTTCTTGGGTTTCGTAGTACATTATTGTGGCATCGAGGTGGATGAGAATAAAGCTCGAGCGATCATTGATGCTCTACCCTCGACAACTAAGAAGCAATTACAATCCTTACTCGGCAAAATCAATTTCCTCCATCGTTTCATTTCTAACTCAGCGGGGAAAATGAAGGCCTTCTCTACGCTCTTGAAACTTAAGGATTCTGACAAATTCGAATGGCGTGAAGAGCATCAAGATGCTTTCACGTAAATCAAGGTCTCCCTCACGACCCCACTTGTCCTGGTGCCACCTTGGTGCGGTAAACCTCTTAAGTTGTATATCTCGGCGGCCGAGGAATCTATTGGTTGTCTTCTTGCACAAGACAACGACATTGGGTGGGAGCAAGCCATTTTTTATCTTAGCCGGAATCTCAACTCAGTTGAGATAAACTATTCAGCCATCGAGAAACTCTATTTGGCTTTGTTCTTCACTGCGTCTAAGCTCAGGCATTACATGCTTCATTCCGTTACTCAGGTCATCGTTCAAACAGATGTCATTCGCTGTATGCTTACTTGGCCGATAGTAAAAGGTCGAATTGGGAAATGGACAATGGCGCTGTCCGAATTTAGTTTACAATATGTGACTCAAAAAGCTGTCAAAGGACAGGCCTTAGCCGATTTCTTAGCTCAACATCCATCCTTATATGGTTCTGGGGGCAACGACGTCGAAATCGGCATGGTGGAAACACGTGATAATTATTGGACGATGTATTTTGATGGCTCTAGTACCTCTACCTCGGCTGGCGTTGGAATTATCATCCAGTCCTTTGATCACTATAGATGGTATTTTTCTCTCAAGCTAGATTTCAACTGTACAAATAATCAGGCCGAATATAAAACCATCATCATCGGCCCTAATGTCCTTCACGACTTGAGGGCAGACCGCGTGCTCTCTCTTGGTGATTCAGAACTTGTGATTAACCAACTCAATGAGACTTTTCGTTGCATGAGTTGTACTCTGACACCCTATCATATGTTTGTTAGCTATTTAGTCAAATCGTTTGTATGCATTATGCTTAAGCACATCTCATGAGTTCGAAATACAGACACAGAAGAGTTGGCTCAAATAGCCTCTGGAGCACAACTCCTGAGGGCGAACTAGGCTAGGTCATACCAGTATTGCGATGACTACACCTAGCCTTGGTTAATCAACAAGTTCTCTCACACAACCACATAATTCGTACACGAATTATGTCCCTACCTTCGTTGTTGGAATGAGAGGATCTTATAAATATTTGCACGGTCGAGACATTACCAGACGATTGGAGAAAGTCAATTATGTAGTATCTTGATAATCCTAGTGGCAACCACGACTGCAAGACAACGGTACATGCCACAAATTACGTAATGTACCAAAATGAGCTATACCAAAAAAGTGAAGACGGTCTGCTATTATTGTGCCTCAGCCCGGAAAAGGCCGCATAAGCTATTACAAAGGTGCATGAAGGGATATGTGGGGCTCATCAATCTGGACGCAAAACACGGTGGTTACTCCGCCGACAAGACTCTTTTTGGCCAAGTATGTTAAAAGATTGCATTGAATACGTGTGAGGTTGTGTACAATGTCAAATCCATGGGCCCATACAGAGGGTCCTGGCCGAATTACTTCACTTGGTCACCAAACTATGGCCGTTCAGAGGATGAACCATGGATGTAATTGACAAAATTACGTCGTCTTTCGGATCAGCAAAGTATGCATGGAAACTTGTACTGACAGACTACTTCACCAAGTGGGTCGAAGCAAAGTCATACGCTGAGTTAACTTCTAAAGAATTTTGTAATTTTGTAGAAGAAAACATCGTGACAAGATTTGGGGTACCAGAAACAATTATAACGGACAACGTCATAATTTTTATAGCTGACAGGTTTAAAGAATACGCATCGAGTTTGAAAATTCGGCTCGATCAGTCCACACCGTATTACCCATAAGCAAATGGACAAGTCGAAGCAAGTGATAAAGTTTTAATTAGTATCCTTGAGAAAATGATAAAAGAAAAGCCTGGTATATGGCATTTAAAGTTAAACGAGGCATTATGGGCATATCGAACTTCACTCTGATCAGCAACAGAGATAACCCTATATGCGTTGACTTATGGACATGACGCGATGCTATCAGTCGAGCTAAGCATAAACTCGTTACGAGTTATCGAACAAAGCGGTTTGTTTAGTGCCAAGTATAATCAGGCCATAAGGCAAGAGTTGAAGCACTTGGAGGAAGCTCAGCTTGATGCCTATAACTTACTGGTGGCGCAGAAAAGATTGTCGAACGAGCTTATAATGGATGAGTTAGGCAAAAGATGGTCGGGGAAGATGAATTAGTATGGCAAATCGTGTTGCCAGTAGGTATTAAAGACCCTAGATTTGGGAAATGGTCACCGAATTGGGAATGACCATTCATCATTCACAAATTTCTTGGCAATGGGGTATACCACCTTAAGGACCAAACTAGCTTAGTTCATAAATTACCGATCAATCAGAAATTCTTAAAGAAGTATTATCCGATCACTTGGGAAATGCAAGAATAAAGAGTTTATTTCATTGATTTTCAAAGGGCATACAAGCAAAATTACAAAGAGTCAACTGGCTTATAACTAAAGACAAAGTCCTAAGAGGTCGAAGGAAGAAAAGCTTCAAGAGTGGCTCTCAGTTCTAGCCACCTGACTTCGCCCATTATAAACTTGACATGTCTTGTTCTTTTGTTAAGTTATAGTTGTTGTATTCACTTCATGCCAGCCACGTACTTTGCTAGTCGAGGTTTATTCAACTCGAAATCTTTTTCTAGCTCAGAAGTAACGGCCAACCTTTGACGCTAAAGTTCAACAATTTGACGGTCAAGGTCAGCCAATCACTTATTCTTTGCCTTTATGGCCTCGAGCTCTAGTCAGATAGCTTCATGAACGACCATTACAGCCTTGAGGTCATCCTCTATTTGAAGAACCCTCTCGAAGGTAGTGAAATATTACTGGGTTCGTTTTAGGATAATAGATAGGTGAACGACACTCTCGTTGCTCAGCAGGCCGTCGGTTGCAAGGTCGTTTAGACACTCTCCTACAATATTGAGGCCTTTGCGTTGGAGGATTTGCGAGGTCGAGAGAGACAAAAGCTCCCGCAGGTTGGCGAAGGCACTAGACTAGGTCGCGGTCGTAAAAGGCTTGGCTACGGTTACAAAAAGACTAACCATCCCAGAAGTATTGGAAAGGAAAATGTCGAGCTCGACCTCCCATAAAGGCTGCACATAGAATAATTGTTAGAAAAATGAGAATTCAAAAGGATAACAGAGAATGAAGTTGTTTTAGACCTGCCGAGAAGATACTTCGACCATGTCTGTTTGTTCGTTGCTCGAACCCAGAGAGCTTAATGGCCGAGCCCAGTGTTTAAGGATACTTTTTAATTCATATGGCCGATGAAGGTTATCTACGTTTGATGGCCACTGGGGTGGCCAAGAAATATAAATAATGCCTTTCGACACATAGATTTTTCAGTGAAATGAGCGATTGAGCACCTGACATTTAATGTTTTCTTGGTTTAGAGTTCTTAAGGTTGGAAATTAAAAAAAAAAATGATGATGAAACTTACAAAGGTCAAAGTGACCTCCTGATGAGGGATCGCCGCTTCATGTCCCGGACCTACTTTGGCCGTAAGAGGGTCGACCTGGCCAGCCACCTCGACAGCCGGCTGGGGACTGTTAGTTGGCAGTTCGGCTGGTCGAGGGCACTTCACCATTGAGGGTACTTCACTCTCGTTCTCTTGGTCATAAAAGAGGATTATTTGTTAGTCGTTAAATCCAGCTAAAATAAAAGAACATTATTAAAGGAAATGGTTGTACCTCTTCATCCATGACGATCACTAGAGTCTTCTTTAGATTTGGAGGAAGGTTTCTCTCGGCCGTGGTAGCCGTCTTATCTAAAGTAGCAGCTGCTAGGCCAACATTAGAAGCAACTGCCGACCTTGGAGTTGTAAGATCTTCGACCGATGAGGCAATAACTAGTTCAACAACGACTTTCATGGTGGGTCGAACCTCAATCGCTTAATTCATCGGAGGATTTTGAGGTACTTCCTTCGAGGCTTGGACGATAGGAGAAAGGAGAGGGATACTAGGAGTGGTTGCTCCCGTGGTCTGACTTGAAATGACGTGAATTTCCTGTTCTCCCTTATTTTCCCTTTTCTTAATACGCTTTTGGGGCCTGGCAACGTTACTAGTTGTCTCAGCTTCTGGGCGAGGCCGTTTACTTGATACGGTAACCGTAACAGGGACCGCTACTGGAGTTAGTTTGGTTGAGAGAGGTACAATGGTCAGAGCCTTCTTTAAAGGAGGAGCGAGTTTCTTTTTGGCCACGACCATCGCAACCACTTCGGTTATTTTTATTGCATGGTCACTTGGAAAAGCTAAACTAGAGTTAGAACGAAGTTCAAATTGAATAGATAAACAAGAGAAATAAAAGATATATACCTTGAGCCGTTTCTTTGGATTTCGAAGTAAAAGTCTTATTCGGCCGATCGCCAAAAAATCTCTTTGAAACTTCCTCGGCCGAAATACCAAAGAAATCCTTGACGTATGCATCCCACCAATCGTTGAAGGTGCTGGTACAATGGGTTTATGGGGTATTCAGTTGAAGACGAAACTTGGTGCTTCACTCTTGGAATTCCAGTTTGACTTCATTATATTCTCTTTCTAAAGAGCCGGAAAGGCGTTCTCGGCTCAAGAGCGAGCAAGAAGTGAAGAACGGCATATGACATGCCTAGAGATAGCCCAGTTGATGGGCCATGAAGTGGGGATAGTAGATCTTCCAGCTGGCTCGTCGAGCATCGTAACCAAAAAGAAGGTCACGATCTAGGGCAAATGACCTATATGACTGTCGAATATCAGTGTCTTCTACTTCTTCCCACGCCGATGTAGGGAGCTTGATGGAAGACGGATAGTTTTGGCGATGGCAGATTAGAAACTCATCGTCTGACGAGTCTTCAAGGCCGAAGAAGTACTTGAAGAAGTCTTTGGCCGAATAAGCAGAAACAGGGTGCGAGGCTAGTTGAAGGCCCATCGCTTCAGAAGAATTGAAGCTTGGGATTTCTGGCCTCAGTGTGCAGAAATAGACCTGCATCTATAGTTGAAAGACCCAAAGCGGGCCGTTCAGGTAAAGATCAATTCTCCCGACGGAAGCTTCTGCTAAGCATTGAGAAATGTTAGCCAGGATGGCCGGGCTGAGGGCCAGGACATGGCCATTGGCATATTCTCGGCCAGGCACTTGTTCGACTTGGTATAAAAAATGAATTTATTGTACCAATAGAACAAGAAGGCCTTATGTTCCCTCTTCTTAAGAGCTTCCCCATCCGAGCCAACGAAGTGGGTGATTAAGGTGCTATAGTTGAAGAAGTTTTTGTGCAGTTTATGCACATCTTCTTTTGATGGCTCTTGACCGTCCTTCATTAAAGCTTCGACGACACGTTCGTCGAAGACTGCCTTCAGATGCAGGTCGAAATAATATCGAGAAATAGCAGTATCAATTGGAATACCAGAAGGGGAAGTGCCTAAGTATGGTCGTGACATCCAGCATGGTCGGGCCAATGAAACCTAGAGGAAGGACCATAGTGTTGGTGGCCAAACACCAGAAGCTCAGGGCGGCCATTAGGAGTTCACGATCCATGTTGATATCAATGGTCGAGAGCTTAATGGCATTGAAGATGCCAAGAGTCTTTTGTTCGCCTCCAAAGTGTAGCTCCATCCGGGTGACCCAAGCAGCCCAGATTGTAGGGGTTGAGGGCCAAGCTTCTTGAGGTTTGGTCGATTCCCACTTTGACCAATCGTAACCTTGAAATAGAGGTTCAAGGCAGTGGGCCTTCAACATCTTGGTGATTGAGTTTGGGACGTCATCCTTGAAAAATGGTCCTATAGTTTGGTGGGAGACGCTCAAATCATCCTCGGATTGGAGGGTTTTGATGGCATTTCGGTCAATAAAGTCTCGGCACTTGTTGTATTCCTTGGTGAGCTTGGTGATGAAGGTGTTGGCGGCCATTGATGAAAGTTGAAGGTTTTTCTGGGTTTCAAAGTTTGGTTTCTTTTCTGGGTTGAGAGCAAATAACAAGAAATTCTGGAAGTTTGAAAGCGTGAAAGTTTAAATAAAGCTGGGCAGAGTATTTATAGGCAATTAGGAAGGAAGATCAAAGGTTTAGGTTTAAAGAAATGGAGGGCAAATCTGACCTAAAAGTTTTGTAATCATAACAGATATTTGAAAATCCAGGTGAAGAGACCGAAAAGCACGCGAATTGAGGATGCACGATGGCGTGTGGTGATGAGGTTTATGGCAAAAGGATGTTTCAGTGATTGCACGCCTCGAACATCATTATTGAACATTTTACAGCCAGATTGAGGAGCCGCCATATGGCAGGAAATCTGACAAATGAAAGATCGTGCTTAATAAATGCGCCTGAGCGATTGGAGTATTCGAGGCTTTCAGTGTTCTCTGGTTTACTGGAAGGAATATGCTAAGGGTTTATTTCATTTCTTCAAGGTCGAGGCTCAGCCAGGGATTGTAGGCCGAAGACCTCAGAAGCGAAGGGGCAATGTTTGGGCCCAAAATAATATTTTGGACCGAGCTTAGAGTCATTCTTGGCCCAGTAGTATTCGTCTAGAATCATGTTGCAAGAATGATTAGTTTAGATAAAGGTGAGGTAGTTGAAGTGCAACAAGGAGTCTTAAAAGCTGAAGATACTTAAAATTAGGGGATGAATCTAGTTCGTTATAGAGTTCAGTTCAAAGTCCCATTAAAGATTGGCCGAAACCTAATCAGATTGGGTTGAAGAATTCTAATATGAGTACATTTCTAGTTCGGCTATGAAGGGGATTCGCTACTATAAATAGAAAAGGGAATGCATCATTCAAGGCCTTTTCAAATCAACACACAAATTGCCCGGCGCAAAGCTTCTCAACAACCTTAAGATTTTATTCTCTTCCCTTTTCTTCCAACCAACATATCTTCAGTTTGGATAGATAGCACTGTGGAGGTAATCGGCGAGATCTTTAGTTTAGATAGACAACATTAGAGCCGTAGAATCAGCCGACCGATGAACATCTTCAATTTGGATGGACAGCACTACTTCGAGGCTGACTGGTTATTTATCTAAGTCTCAGCAACTAAGAATTTTCGAGTCCTTGTTGGTGGATGTCACCTCATCAGCCTTCTCGGCAAAGTGAGGTGTTACAGGTTAATAGGCTGGGCACATTGAACGCCGAGTTTGTTTTATGACTGGATATTCACAAGTACATTTTAGAGTTCGGCATTCCGACGGCCGAATCATATTTACCATCAAGACATTTATCTCATTTAAGTATTTGTGTTTGTATAGTCTGGTGCCAGTTCTGCGTGCTTATACTCTCATGAATATAATTATTGAGACCGAACCCGGCATCGACGATCTGTGAACTTCGCAGGACTAACAACCTTGTCTTCAAGTTCTAGAACCCAAAGACCGAGACGTGTTCCATCCTCGACCACAGTTGCAAGATTGAGAAGTCAACAGCATGCCCAATGCTACATCAACACATTTTACTCCTCGGCTGAGCTCGGCTGTTGAGTTGGCACGCCCCACACATAACCGAATGACGTAGTTAGTTTATTAGTTACTCGGTCTGCGCGCCGCGTAAGCTTAGTAGTTTTAGGGTCAACACCCACACATGTAGGAAGACCTAAGTATCGGTCATGCCTCTCCACCAATTGAACTCCCAAAAAAATGCCAACATACTTTGCTCCCTTTGTCCAACATTTATGCTAAACGCCACACTGCTCTTTGAGAAGTTCATTAGTTGCCCTGATGCTTGAGAATAAACATCCAAAATCTCTTGTATTGCTGCACATTCATCAATGTTTGCTTTGCCAAAGAGGAAGCTGTCATCTGCAAACAACAAATGGTGAATAGTCGAAGCACCCTCACGAATGCCACTAAGAGCACCGCACATCTCTTTTTGAGCAATAAGGACCGAGAGACCCTCCACACAAAGAAGGAACAAGTATGGTGAAATTGGGTCCCTTTGCTGAAGTCCCCAGGTTGGAATTACATAGCCTTTAGGTGTACCATTAATGAGAAAAGGGTACGAAACCGAAGTGACACACATCATGATCACTTTGATCCAAACGTCGGAAAATCCCAACTTCTTCATCATAGCTTCCAGAAATTTCCACTCAACACGATCATAAGCTTTGCTAAGATCAAGCTTCAACACAAGGAATCCCTCCTTCCCACTGCGTTTGTTATGTAAGAAGTGCCCAATCTTAGCGGCCACAAGTGAATTGTCCGAAATCAAACGGCCTGGAACGAATGCACTTTGGTATCGTGAGATAAGGGAATCCAACATACCCTTTAGCCGGTTAGCCAAGACCTTTGCTCCAATCTTATATATCACATTACAAAGGCTGATCAGACGCATTTGGGACATGTCATGTGGCTCTTTAACTTTGGGGATCAACACCACATAAGTAAAACAAGCTTCCCGTAGTAACCGATCTGAACTCAGGAACGATCGAACAGCCTCCAGCACATCGGAACCCACTATATGCCAAATTTTTTGACAAAATAAGGGAGACATGCCACCCGGGCCCGGAGCCTTCGCCGGATGCATCTGAAATAACGCTTCCTTGATCTCCAATGCCGTGTAAGGCCTCAAAAGGTTGGCGTTCATCTCCAGAGTCACTCTCAGAGTCACCGCGTCAGTTACCGCAGCGATAGCATTAGGCAAAATGCCTTGTGAACGAAAGATATACATAAATGGTATATTAAAAATTATAATATGAAAAAGTCCGCTAGCAATGTATTAATCGTAAATGCTGGATAGGTCAAAATGAAATATCACAATATTTCTTGACATACATAGCAAATTAAATAAACATTAATGGGCTTATTCTCTATAAAGATCCTTTCCTATTTAGTTGTGAATTACAAATTGTCACATACACATAATAACTCATTAAAAGTACAAAAGGAAAAAAATTTGTATACATGTCAACCTGTGATTTATCTGTAAAATAAATATATCCTTACATGTCGTCATGCAATGTATTAATGATTAATGTTGCACAAAATGTAAGGAAATGTTAAACAAACGCATATTAAGCGATACCTACATAGTAAATTACAAATAAACACTACTTGGCTCCTTCTATGTAAGAAGTCATTAATTCCGTCTTATATGCATATTTTTTATTTATTAACAAACGATATTATTTACACTAAGAGGATGAGGGAGTGGTCTATGCCTCACAATGAGCTAGTAATAACGTGAAAATGAATACCACTAGGTCATAGTACTAAATGACGTCTTCTATGCATATTAAGTATACCAAAATAACTCAATAAGCACAAAAAGAAAAAGATATATATATGTATAATTGTCTAATTGTGATTTATTTGAAAGAAGAAATTAGCCTTGCAGGAAATTGGCCAAGTATTTTCCATTAAATGGCGCATAAACAAGTCTTAAAGCAATGTATTAGTTATCAGTGTTGCATAGGCTATAAAGAAATGTCTAGCAAGCACAGCCCGATTAATTCGCTGATGTTGCATGTATAGATGGCTTTCTTTCTATTTTCGTTAATGAAATGAGTAACGCTACACTAGTCATATTTTTCATATCATATTTGTATCACTTCTTTAATAGAGGTAGGACCTACTAATATATGTAGATCTCATCTCTATTAATAGAGATGTGGTACAACTGCGATATAAAAAATATGATAAGAATAATATTTTTGTAATGAAAATCACTTGGGTAGCTTGTCGTTGTAGTAGTAGCATGATAAAACACTGTTGTTTACAAGGGCGATGCTATAGGTTGTGATAGAGGGGTGGGCTAACAGGAAGAAAATGAAAGTCTAAAACCCCCAACTATGTCTTGAAAATGGGAGGTTCTACGAGAAAAATGGGATAATAATCTGTTTAAAGGGTTATATTGGGTTTACGAATCTAACAAAATCTAGGCTAAATCTATGTAAGTCTGCTTCAGAAAGCTGATTGGGGAAGAAGCTGCCTTGGGGCCATAGTCCATTGGAAGAACAACAATAAAAATAGCACATGAAAGAGTTAATACTAATACCACAAACAACTGAAAGAGTACATTTTTTTTTTTTCACACAAAAAAATGATTGGGTGCATCTGCCCCCTCTGAGCCTAAGGTGGCTCCGTCGGTGCACACAAAACCGTAGCTAATCAACCTCGCTACAAGTCCTCAAGCAATGTATCGATGTATCGCTGTTGGATAGAATATAGGGAAATAGAAAAAAATGATTCATTTTTTTGGTCTTAGAATCAAAATAGGATTTTTGTCTAAGTACACGATATGCACATCACATGCACAACAATATGGTTGATATGTGGCTGCCTATGGTTGACTTAAAGGCCCCGCTTTGATCATTATTGAATTATATTTGTTCAGTCTATACTGAGGTACACATGATACACAATATGCATACAACACGTAAGGAAGAGTGATTAATGACAATCAAATAAGTAGAAAATTGTTATTAGCACTCCAAAAATCTCATTCTACACTCCTTACAAGTGTATTTTTCTTTTTAATTATAGAAAATTTGAAGTGCCAAATGAGATTTTTGGAGTACTAATAACATTTCCCAATAAGTAAAAGAATTATTTAGCTTTTCTTTGAACAGTATTAAGGTATAAAGAAAAGCATACATGTAAGAGCCTAGCTAAATGTACATGTGTTCAAAATTGCAAATTTTTAAAAGATAGTGCTCTTTACATATTTATTTATATTTTTATATATTTTTGTTATTTTTTTTCTAATATTCTTCTTCAATTCATTCGATCTAACGACAAAAAATTGAAAGTTATGTATACGAAATAAAAATAAGTGTGTGAATAACAAAACCTCTAAATGGTTAACAAATTGAAGTACGAATTTTGGGTAATCAAGAAGCGCCCCATATCCAACTATTTTACTTCTTTCTTATTGATAATTTATGAAGACATACAATATAGAAGTGGAGCTTCTAGCACGGATAAGTACACGTGCAAGATAATATATATGAATGGTAAGAGGAGTCGGGGATATCTTCGCAAAACGACCGGACTGTGGGAAATTGAGGAAATTTAGAGATACATCTCTCAGTGCACGGTTGAAAAGGTCCTGGAACTTCACACTTGATGTCCGATTCTACTGAAGAGCAAGTGCCATCACCATGATCAACATCCATGGGTTTCCTTGCCACCATATTAGAAGCTACAAAGATCGACAGTTGAGCATTATAAGAATAATTTTCTCTCATCTCTTACTGTAAATATGTCTTTGTAATAGAAAAAAAGAAAAGAATAATTTTCTTAACAAGAAATATATAAAATAACTTATAGTAAAGTACTATTACCTGAACCGAGAAGAACGAAAATGACGAAAAAACCGACCAGGGACACTGTGTTGGCCATCTTATATATAAATAGATCGAAGAAGAAAATCTTTCAAGTAGGTTCTGGTGATTCCCAACTGTATTTATAGGCTTCAAATTTTGGGTACGTCTAAAGAGATAACTATGGTATTGTCGTTGCTCCACATACATATATAGAAACAAGTTTTTGACAAATCCATTCACATTAATTGTGGATAATAGGCCAAATAAACAGAGTCATATTACTCTTTATTTTCATTAACGTTTCCTACACAATAAAGAAATGACAAACCAACATAATCCCCCCTCCCTGCCCAGCATCTCCTTCTGTGACTAATTACAATCAGATTGATATTGCATATGATCTGTACGGGAGATAAATGCTTGGGGATTTTCTTAAAGTGAGATTCTTCATGGACTCTATATTTCAGCTCACAGTTTAACATCAATTCTTATGTCAACCTTATAGAACATTGTTCCAAAAACATAAGGTTGCAAAGAGAGACCATGAAAATGCTCACTTTTGAGTGAGTCCCCTAGCATTTCTCCTGTAAAGGAATATAAACAAATGTCAAAACCAGCGCACGGTATTTGGTAGAGATACATAGTAACTCAAAATTATTGTCTGAACAAGTCCTCAAACAATCCATTAGTCATTAATGCTGATATGCCAGAAGGAAGTCAATCAAGCAAAAAAAAAATTTGTTGACGCAAATGTTAGATTACACATGAGCGTTGCTTGGCTCCTGGAAGGGAGCATTTCCTTATCAATGTTTATAAAGGAATGACGGTATGAAGAATATAGAAGAAATACATATAAAATGTTACCAATATGAATTCTAAATACTGAAATGTTTTAAATAAGTATTTTTTTGTAGTTTTTAGTTTTCATTTTGCGTACCACTTCATGTGCATTTCTCCCCCCTTTCTCCTACCAAGCTCCCTCCACCTTTTTAATTCATTCACCAATATTCCACATACTTTCTCGCTCTATATATTAAAGAAAACTAAAAATTAAAACTAAATGATTTTCATACTGGGCCTTTAGTTTTAATTTTTTTTAAATGTTAATTGCTAGTAAGAACTGTTCATAAAATTTTCGTCATAATATTAATGTGTGATAAGATTTTGTTCCTTTATTACTTACTATGATATTTTGAAGGGCCCCTATTTTACTTATGAGCCATGTTCTTATTTCTTATGTATCGCATGAGATTGCATGGTAGTAATATTCGAGCATGCATGGGTTCTGCAAATATTTGCAAGGGATAATTTATGGAAAGTGATCACTATATCAGTTCAGACTTCAGTGCGCTGGACGAAAACGGAAGTGTTTATATATAATGCTGTGAACTCATACCCAAGCATTTGGTTATGCGAAAATATGCTATAATCCTTTTGTTTTATAATTCTAACCACACGTTGTCTACATAATCTTATACATTTCTTCTTTATCTCACTTTTTCATGTAGCATGGTCCAACTGTAGCGGAATACCCACACTACAAGCAATTTCCATTAAATATGAGGATGCCAATGTTTTTTACTCAAACGGAATACTTTAATCAAACTTGTGCATGAATTTGAAGAAGCATGCATGTCTCCAGGCTTAAAATCCGCTTGCCATTGAGATAACCGAAAAAGTCCAAACTGAAGCGTACAAGTCCACCACCCACACTCTCCTCATATCTTCTTCTGTGGGGAAGAGAAGATTTAAAAAAAAATAAATAAATAAATAAAACCTTTACCCAATGATATCACTAGCCAAGGATTTTGAGTCTTCCATGAAGACTTCAAATTTCACTGCAAGAATCCAGTCAGGGAAAACCACACCGTTGTTAGAGCCTTGACGGCGAGATGGTTCCTGAACCGGCGAGATATTCCCGGCGCCGTCAGACCAAAACCGTAGGCCGTGCAAGTAAATGTTATACAAGCACAACCTGATTACTTCGGATTCTCATTAAACTTGCATATACTATTAAAGAAACGCCATGCCAACCCAAATCCCACCAAATTAGTGCATGCAAAGTTTACGTTTTAAATTTTAGCCGCACTCGTATGGGAGCTGTGTATTTATATGTAGATTAGAAATGTGAGTAGATGTAGACAGATATAAGTATGGTGTATATATATATATATATATTACGAATTTAGTTGGATGAAAACAAACCCGTTCTCTATGCTCCTGGAATCATCACCAATTATCTTTGATTTTTTATCCTTTATTTAAATTTTCGAACCCAGATATTGTTGTTGTTGTTTAATTTTTTTTAGGGAAGAAGAATTGAAGATATATAATTTGTAAACCGGTGGTCATATATGCTGTGATAGTTATTATTCCGCATTTAAGATAAATAAATATCATTGTTCTAAAAATCCCCGCTTAGCACCGCCTAGGCCTCACCTAGGAGCTAGGCTACTGGTTATTGCCTCGATTAATGCATAGGTGTTTGAAAATTTAGAAAGGGCGCCTAGACTTGCTAAGGCGCCCGTCTAGACTGCCTAGTCCGTCCAGACCCGCTTAGGCACCCACCTAGGTCGCGACTCACTTAGACGTAAAATAAATAACTTTCATTTTGCATTTTATTTTTTTTCAATAAATTGTAAGAGACTTGTTATATACTTAAATGAACACGCATTATATCCTTGTTCCCCCTATTTTCATTATGTTCCAATTCTTCATAATATATATGTCATTCTATTTTGTAGTTTATGATGAAAGTATATATATTTTAAGTATAAGCAAATACTTATTTACACGAAATATAATAGATTTACTCAAATCCTCTTAGTCTGCCTAAGTCTCGCTTAACCGCTTAGGTGCTAGGCCTCAACTCGCCGCCCGATTAGCGCCTAACGTTTTTTAGAACCTTGATAAATATTGTTTAATATCGTTTTAAATATCAAAGCACATAAATGCGGATACAACCGTATTAGCTAGAGTCGATGGGCTCCCTCTAACCTTCATGTGTCTAAGTTTGAATTTCATAAATTGTAATTAATTAATACAAAATCTAATATCACTTATCAAAGTGAGGAAATAAAAAATTGACCCAATAAAATCACCAAAGATAATAAACTTGGTAAAACCATGGGAGAGAGAGAGATGGACGATCCATATTGATTATATATTATGAAAGACATATATTTTATTTATTTTTTATTCATAATCCAGACACATGACGAGAGAACAAGAACATCTAGCAAGGATATCTACATGTGCAAGTTAATACATTGGGCAAATAGTGGACAGTTTCACAGACAGGTTCGTTATTGGTGGCGCCAAACTTTGAGCGGCATCTATCAACACAGGCTAGCTAGGTCCGCTACAGTTGTGCACTGGAGGTCTGCTTGCACTGATCTGCATGAGAATATCATAGTTCCCATAGCCTCCATACTAGTAGCTACAGATATATATGACAATCGAACATCATAAGAATAATTGTTTTAACATGGTATTACATATCTAAATATACAAATGTACCATTAGTGTTGGTAAATCAGTCTAATGTTCTTGCAGAAAAATATGTACCTGAGCTGAGAAGAATAAGAATGATTAGAAAGCTGAGAAGTGACAATGATTTAGCCATTTTAATAACCATATTGCTATCTTAGATAAGGAGGAAATCTTACAAATATCTCTATGCTTGTCATTATCATTCCTATGACGTTTTATTTATAGGCTTGAAATGTTGGTGGGGTTTAAGAGATAAATATGGTAGTTAGTAACTTAGTAGGCATTGCTCCACGAACATAGAAATTGGTCTCTTAACGAATTCTCTCAAGAAATGAGTAGGATTTTCTCCCCTTTAAATTTATCTTCTTTTTCCTTTCTTCTTATTTGAATGGTCATGATTAAACCATATCAATATTTTGTACATATTGATTTCTTTATAAGGAGAGAAAGACAAGTGAAAGAGAATGGAAAGGAAAAGAAGGGAAATTGAAGGTGAGAGAATCTAGTCCAAAATGAAATGCTTTAACTATTAACGGCGCCTATGTAAGTGAATGTCAAATAAACTTGACAAACATTCCACCAAATACATTCTAATACAAAAAATGCTCGTTTGAAAGTGCTTTTAAAATGACTGAAAGCTCTTTTAGAGAAAATATTTTTAGATTCCCAAATATTTGAAGTGCTTATTGCAAAAAGCACCAATTATGTGCTTCTTGTAGGAAGCATTTTAAGTGTTTTTTTCATAATTCACTTGCATATTTACTAAGGGCTGATTTGGAATTGTGAAGCTTAAAAAAAAAAAAAAAAATTTATTAAAAAACCCGAAACATCAAAGGTGTCTGGTAAAACAAAAAAGAAAGTGTTTTTTTTTAAAAAAAAAAAAAAAAACTGCTGTCAATAGCAGTAGAAAACATTCTATGCTTCTAAAAAAAAGTGCTTCTTTTTTCAAGGCATAGTAATCAGTGCATATTTAATGAAATGTTCAAAGACAAGTATAACCCCACATATTTTACAAAATTACAATCTTTGCCCCTACACTATTGTCTTTGACAATTATTATATCACATTAAATGCTATATATTTTTTAGTCATTTAACATAATCACAACAATTTATATAAACGTTTATCAAACACTCAACACCTTTATTTTACAATTGTTTATTTTCATAGCACAGCAGAAACAATTTTTACAAAAAGCACATCAATACCAAACTAACCCTAAGGATTGGTTCCAAGATTTTTTTTTTCTTTCCAAAAGCGCGTTTAGTCATTTTTAAGGCACTAACAAACGAGCCAAAATATAATAAGTTCGTTTTAAAATTATTAGAGAGCAGTGAATGATTCAAGTTGTTAATTTAAATCAAAATCATATAATTCCTTTTCACCAAGTGTTGACACGTGTTCCTCTTGATGACCCGTCCGGTTTTGATGAGTCACATGTTTGTATACAATTTGTGAGACACATGCTACATGCCACGTAAGCTTTAGCATGTCAAAATTTAATGTGTGTTGATGAACATTTAATTCACCAAACTTTCGATGTCTACAAGTTTGTCTCTAAGCTCAAAATCTACTTGCCATTGAGATAACCCAAAAGCTCAAACTGAAGCGCAAAAAGTTCCACCATCGCACACTATATATTCTCATGTCTTCTTTTGTGGAGAAGTGAAGATAAAAAAAGCCTTGACCTTTCTTCTCTCCAAAGTGAGAGCTTTTCTCTCTAGATTGAGAGCCATTCTCATTGGTTGTGTGAGACTTTCCAATCTTAGATTCTCCAGTGGCACAAGCCCTAGCTTCGGCAAGGGTAGGTTGACGTGTCCTCATTCCTCTCTTCTCCTTCTTTTCTCTTTGCCTCTACAGATGTTTCTCCCTATTTTTCACTTTGGCCTGTCCTGTTCTTCATATTCCGTCAGTATACATTTTCTCATCTCTTCCTTGGTTCGATCTTCAGCCATATTTCCTGTTGAGTTCGTGTGTAGAGTTTCAGTGTTTTCACTGGCTTGGGTGTTTCCAACACCACCACGTTCTCCTTGTTGTCTACCGTTTCTGGCAGTGTCGCTTGTGGGTTTCCACGAGCTTCCTATTGGTAGTTGGCTAATCCCTTTTTGCTGTCGACTATCTCTTGTTTATGGATGTGATCTGGTTATTGTTTGAGGTTGGAGGTGGTGTCTGAGGAGGCGATACTCAAAGGTGGATGGCAATTCAATTGGTTCGCCTGGATTTTTGTCGGTGGAGAAGATTTCAGTGGAAGCTTCTCAGCTGTTGTGGTGTTTTTTGGGCTTCACTATTGTTGGGCCCTCTTTCTGTTTTTACGTACATTGGTTTAGGCCTTCTTTTTTTGTTGTTTATAGGTAAAAGTTGGGTCCTTGGTTTGCTTGTAAATTTGAGTTTGCTATTTAATAATTAAAAGTTTCACCTTGACCAGAAAAAAAAAGAAACAAGAAAAAAAAAAAAAAAAAAAGGCTTTACATAGCCAAGGATTCTGAGTAGTCTTCCATAAAGACTCCAAATCACTCTTGAAATTGCATCGCAAGAATCCAGTCAAGGAACTACGCCATTGTTGGAGCCTTGACGGCGAGATGGTCCTTGTGTCTTCCATAAATCACTCTTCAAATTGCAATGCAAGAATCCAGTCAGGGAACAACGCCGTTGTTGGAGCCTTGACGGCGAGATGGTTCCTGAGCCGATGAGACAGTTCCGGCGCCGTTAGACCAAAACCCTTGGACATGCAAATAAATGTTTTATTTTATTTTATTTTATTTTCAAACAAATAATATTATCTACACTAAAGAGTGGAGAAGTAGGCTAAGCCTTACAATGAACTTGCAATAATTTGATTCAAATTTATTTTTGACAAGAATCGAACCTAAGACCTCTTACTTACAAGCACAATCTAATTACTTTGGATTCTCATTAAATTTACATATACTATTAAACAAACGTATTCAAACCTAAATCCCACCAAATTAATGCATACCAAGGGATCGCATCACCAATTATCTTTGATTTTTGGTCTTTTATTTCATTTTTCAAGCCCAGATATTGTTTGGGAGCAGGATTAAGGTGGTATGTTGTTTAATTTTCTTGTAGCGAAGAGGAATTGAAGATATAATTTGCGAACCGGTGGTCATATATATCACCAAAGAATGATATTAGTAAAACCATGGGAGAGATATAGAGAGATGACGATGCACATTGATTATATTTATGAAAGACATTGTATTTTAGTTCTTTTTTATTCATAATCCAGACACATAAGGAGAGAACAAGAACATCTAGCAAGGATATCTACATGTGCAAGTTAATGCATTGGGGACTTCGGGGGCATATTCGCAGATTGGTTCGGTTATGGCATATTTTAAGCGACATCTATCAACACACACTGGGTCTGCCCCTGCAGTTGTGCACGAGACGTCTGCTTCCACAGCTCTGCATGGGAGTATCATAGTTCTCATAGACTCCATATTAGTAGCTACAAATATGACAATCGAACATCATAAGCATAATTGTTTTAACGTGATATTATATATCTAAATAAACAAATGTACAATTAGTGTCGGTAAATTAAACTAATGTTCTTGCAAAAAGAAAAGAAGGTTTTTTAACTAAAATGGTCCATAAGATTGACATAACTCATTACTTTGATCTTTGAGATTTAAAATTGATATAACCGGTATTTCGTGAAAAATCTCCTTTAAATAAGGAAAAAGTTATATAAATGCCCTCAATTTTTGTCAAATTATTTTGGCCAATTGCTTATTAAATTGAGGGTATTTTATCATTTTGGTCCCTATTTAACACAAAATTTCATGGAATGACCAAAATGATTGATGGTGGACAAATTCTGGGACCACTTCTACCGATTTCAATTTTAAGAACCAAAGTAAGGATTTATGTTAATCTCAAGGCCCATTTTAACTAAATGCGTCAGAAAAAATATTACCTGAGTTGAGAAAAACAAGAATGATCAGAAAGCTAAAAAGTGACAATGATTTAGCCATTTTAAATAACCTTTTGCTATCTTAGATAAGGAGAAAATCTTGCAAATATCTCTATGCGTGTCATTATAATTCCTATGACTTTTTATTTATAGGCTTGAAATGTTGGTAGGTTTGAAGAGATAAATATGGTAGTTATGGTAGGAATTCTCATTTGCTCTACAAACATAGAAATAAGTATCTTAACAAATCCTCTCACGAAATGCATAAATTGTTGACGTCGCATATATAAGCAAATGTCAATCCTGAAGCCCATATATAGACTAGCTAAACCATGTACAATCCCACCAAATACATTCCAAAACAAACAGATTATAGGACATCGTTTTAAAATTATCAGGTAGCAGTGAATCATTCAAGCTGCGGCCAAGTCGCCTGAAAGTTTGAAACCCACAGAAATCGCAGAAGAACTATCAACCTTGTTGGTAAACATGCACGCGTATCATACTTACGCATTTTTCAAAAATATAATTTTGTTTTATGCACCTTTTAATAATTCGTTAAATAATATATATTTTTAAAAACGTCAACGTGTGATATATGTACTATACAAGGTATATACTTTTACTGTTATTTTTCACAAATTTTTCAATAATACACCTAAGAAATTCACATATTATAGAATAAATAAAATACTTAGTTAATTTAAATAAATAAATATTACATTTAGAAATACTTTCTTAGTTTTGACATTTTGTTACCACTTCACTCAATGTGCTAAATTATGTGGCTTTGTGTGAACGATAGAAGCTAACATATAAATGATGTGGTTTTGCTGTTATTTTTTTGAAGATCATCATTACAGACAAAAAAATCATTCGAAATAGACATCACTACTCATTCATATGTTTCAATAAATTAACTGTGTATGTACCAAGTAACATATTCATAATGAAACGTTGATTTATTTGATACAGTTATATGACTAAACGATATTCAATTCAAATGATTTTTTGTAGTAATGATCTTTAAATAAAGATTAAGAGATTGAACGATTCTAATCATAAATTTTTTTACAGTAAAGATATTTATTTACGGGTGAGGAAATAAGTGCATTCTCTAAAGAAGGAATACAAGTATTATCCTTGATTAATTTGTTGAGGAGTTTTCATCGTTCTTGCAGTTTTCAGGGGTATTGTATTAACTCGCAAGATATACTATTTGGGTCTCTTGAATGCCATATTTGAATAATAAATCACAATTCTTTTTGCCACTCAATATTACGTATGGTATGGTGGTATTCTTCTTCACTTAGAAGTGAAAGGTCTTAGGTTCGAATCTCGTGAATGGCAAATTCGATACCAAATTAAGCTGTACATTGTGTGGCTTAGCCAAACTCTCCTTCCCTTTAGTGTAAAAATATCGATGTACTAAAAAAAATCACAATTCTTTTTATAAAATAAAATCCCAAATTCCAATTTTCCCTATCGTGGACACTACAAGAAAACAGGTCCTTTAAGCAGCACCTAAAAATGTGCAAAATTTGTCACAAAAATGATCAAACATCATTGGCCACTGAGTCGTCTAACCTCATTAGGAATTTTTTTATGTACGATGCATCAAAACTTGACACCAATATATGATGCCTATTCACATGAATTTTGTCACTAAAGATCTTTTTTTTTTATGACCAAAATTCACAAATTTCCAATATAAATTCACTTGACGAACACTTTTTTTCTTTTCACTGTTTTGAAACGGAACAAGGTTATTTGTTTTTTGAAAATCCATGGTAATAATAAATAGTTAAGCTTAATATACTTTCGCATATATTAGATGGATAAAATAAGAAAGGGGCTCACATGGAATAAATTATTATTTTTAAGGTTGCTTTTAGTAGTCGCACAACATAATTCATTCAAAGTCTCAGAATAATAAAACTTCCAAATGAGATTTTAAGTGCGTGTGATGCGAAATTGCTAACCAACACCTATTTGTGATGCGAATTTTATATGAAATGGTTATTTTCTCTCTCTTCAACTTTGAAAATTGTTGTCATGTTCTCTCTTTTTCTTTTTTTTTGGCATATTGTCATTTGAATTCCCCGTTCGACCATTGTATAAAGTGGCAATGATACTGAAATTAATTAAACGATTTAGAAATAGGTGAATGACTTATGTTGCTTATATTAACAAAAGTATTTTACACTATTTCTTCGGTAATTTCTATTTTACTATCTTTCTTTTTCTTTTTTTACAAAAATTGCACTCTGCTACACTTACTTTTTTTTTTTTCATCTCACTTTTGTCATAATAAAATGAAAATTACCCTTATTTCTTTCTTATTGTGATAATTTGTGAAGATATTTGCATATCTAGCAAGGATATTTGCATGCGCACACAATTGGGCCGTTGAGCGTTCCAGAGACATTCTCGCACTCTAACCTGCCTGTGGGATATTTGGACTGACATCTTTCGAAGCAGCGTTGTTCTTCCAATGTAGTTAAGCATCCCACATCAGATTGCCTCTCTTTGCAGTCGCCAACAGAATCCATGGGTCTCATAGCCATCATATTTGTAGCTAAATTTATAGATTTTGTTAATATAGTTAATTAAATATGATTATGCTTGGTAATCAAGTAAAAATTGAGCTAGCCTTCGGCCTATCATGGCATACATGCATGGATAATTGCAAGAGGACATTCCGAGATTACCTAAAATAAGAAGAACTATGATCAGAAAGCTTTGGAGTAGTGATACTTTGGCCATCTTGATCGTAAAATTAGTATTTTAGAGAAAATATAGTCTTAGAAATGATGTATATAGGGTTGTAATTACAGACAACTGGGGTAGGTTTAAACAGATAATTACTACACATACATAGAAATAAGAATCTAATCACAAAAAATTTCATAAAAACACAATCTGATTAAGTTGTGTTCTCCATAATTTGCATAAGACTTTTAAGGAAATGGAAAAATACACAAAACCACCAAATACATGCCTTTTTTTTGGGTTTTTGGGTTGGGGGGGGGGGGGGGTGGTGTTGAACTTTAATCCTTGAAGAAGATTAAAATTCAATAAAAACCTAATGTTAGATTGAATATTGATTTTAGTCCTCTAATGTGTACTTAATTCAAATTTATAATATATTTTTTTAATAATTAATAGATATCTTATTTAATGTCATTACATTAAAATTAAAATTATTTATTATTATACACATTTTAATTCATTATATTTATTTTACTTCCTCTAATTAGTGTACCTAAACGTCCATATCACAATATATTTTACTAAATTAGTGTACTGAAATGTCCGTACCTAAACATATTACACTAACCTAGTGTATCGAAATGTTCGTATCTAAACATATCGTAATGAATTAGTGGCACATAAGAAAATATGCAAAAACATGTGTACCGAAAAATCTTTACGAAAATATTTTCTTATATAAGATACTTACCATAATGAAAATTAAAATTTATAATATTTTCATAAAATTTAATTTATGAACACCATAAAATTATAAAAAATTAAAAATTAAAATTAAAAAAAAAAAAAGACATTTAATATGTGGGCATTAAATTGAATTTAGGTACTAAAATCAATTTTTAATCTTGTATAAGACATTTTTCTAAACTTCATCTTATTTAAGGATTAAAATCTAGTTTTTTTATTTTTTTTTTATTTTTTTGTCAAACTATAGATTTTGTTAGATTAAATGTTAAATTTTCCATCAACGGGGTTTGAACCCGGACCGTCATGTAAAGGCTCAAAACTTGTCCACCACTGTGCAAATGACCACTTGCAAAATGCATGTCATTTAATGTTAATATTTGTGCATTGGGCCTAGAGTATGCAATAGCCGAGAATAAATTTTTCAGTGTGCTCGAAATACGGAGTGGTACACAAAATGCCATTATATAAGTGGAAGAGAGTTCTATTTTTCAAGTGTCTCTTACTTGTACAGTGACATTTGATGTATCACCCATATTTCGTGCACACTGAAAAATCTCTTATAGCCGAGAGCTGATTTTTTAGGGTGAAAAACATTAATAGTGGTTTTATATGGTCATTCCATAATACTTAAAACTAGCCAGACAGAGATTATTCATTCATAAATTGGGGCCGAATACAAGTTTGGACCAGTACAAATAACCCCATTTCATCAGATAGGGTTCTGGTACACAGATTTAATCAACTACATCAGAAAATCCTGAACAATGAGTAAACAGCACATCAGAAAATCCCAAACTGATTAGAGCCTATGACCAGTAAAATAGGATTCACAGATGAAACTCAGTGTCACAACGAACCGCAAGAAACAGAGCCTGCACAATCTAGACAAGGATGCACCTCCAAAGGGAAACGGCAATTCCGTTCAAATTTTCCCCATCACCTCATCCGATGACCAAAGTACCTCCTCCATCGTCATAGGTCCAGAGACACCATGAAATTGCAGATCCATAAGAATTTCAGTTATTGTATACCAATGTTGTGATATGCGATTCTGAGTTTCTGCATTTAGCCTTTGCGCATTTATGCACATTTTGTTAAATCTCCACCACAACAATCCAATGATTTAGGACATGGCACATCACCTTTAGTGAAATGTGTGAAGGCTATATGCGGTGGAGATTCAGCGACATGCGCGTAAATGTGCTAAGGCTAAATGCGAGGGCTCGGGATCCATGTGATATGATAATAGAAGAAAATTCCTTTTATATTATTTCTTTGTTAATCATTTGAGTAATTATACAGTTGATTAAATATGAATCAATATCGTGGACACTAAAAACGTACGTTATCAGCTAGTTAGTCCTACAGACTAATTGTTTGGTACTTGCAGTATGGCATTTAAAAGATAACCTAAACCAGGAAGAACAGGGATGATCAGAAAGCTAAAGAATGACAGTGATTTGGCCATCTTAAACTAGGAGAAAGTCTTACAAATAGCTCTATACTTAACATCGTGATTCATGGAGTGTCGTATTTATAGGGGTAAAAGTCGGTAGATTTTAAAGTATAAGTATGGTGTTAGGTATAAATAGAAATCAGTATCTGAACAAATCCTCTCAAATGTTTGAATTATTCTTGTCGAACTCCACGAACCGCACCGACGGCGGGACGGATCTATTAAGGGACTAGGGTGGTCCTAGGACCACCTGGAAGCTCAGATAAATAGCTTGAGGATCTTTCAAGTCAGGGCAGTGGTGGAGAAGAACAACAGCCATGGCGGAGGAGCCTCCTTGTTCCAAAGAAGAAGTCGATGCAGAGCAACCTCTTGTCTCTGTTTGTAATCAATCTCCAATGAGGCTGCTCCACCTGGCGCACTCATTAATACTGAAATTCATGAAATAGGACGTGGTTTCAATAATGACAAAAGTAAGATAATACCAGGAGGTATGGTGTGTTTAGATGTAAGACCTTTTGACTTCTTTTGCAATTGGTGGCCAATGAGGCCGCCCCACCTGGCCCAGAAATTAAAATAATAAACCAAATTTCTAATATAAGTATAACTTTTTTAGGGTGATACTATGCCCACCTCTTTGTTTTATCTTTTTACTCATCGTATATTTGCACTCACCATTAAAAAAAATAAAAAGAACATCCTATTATGATGGAGCACCAGCACTCACCATCTTTTATAGAATTGTCAGATTCTTTCAATTAAATTCACTTTACCTAAATCAAGTCATTAAAAAAATTTTAAAAAAAACCTTCACGTGATACTGTGATACTATGTAAAAGAATAAAGTTTGGGGGTAAAAGTCTAAAGGTGTGTGTGAAAGTAAAGACTTTTGGACACCTATGTTTTATGTTGTCTTGTAAAATCTCTATAAAAGAGATGTGTATGTACGTTTGTAATCAATTTCATTCAAGCAATAAGAAAAGAAAGTGTTTTTGTTATTGGAAGAAACTTCTACCAATGGTAAGGAGAAACTTGCAGCAAGCTGTTAGAAAAATAGTCTGAAAGTTTTTCTTAGTATTAGCAGCAAGTTTCTTTTGGTTACAAAAATATTTTCTTTTCTTATTGAAGGAATGTGATCAATTACGAATGTACATAAGAGGGTTTTTTTATAGAAAAAAAACCTTTTTCGTGCATATTTTTTGCTGTTGTTTGTAGCTACTTCTCAATTCAATAATGAGATTTGATCTTAATTTCCTATTTACTTTCGAGAAATCTAAGCATAACAAAAGTTCTTTTCATTATCTATGTAATGTAAAGAACAACTACTCATGAGCATAATAATAGTTCTTTTCATTATCTTTGCAATGTAAAGAACAACTACTCTACACGAGGAATGAAAATTTAGTATTTCTAACTTGTTTAGCACAAAGATTATGAATGAAAAATTGTAGTTTGCCATTTATTTGTTCAATGATATTTTCGTCTTCTTTTTTTTTTTTTTTTTTGGAGCTTTTATATTTGGATCACCCTATGTTAAAATCCTGGATCCGCCACTTGCTAACTCAAACACTTTCGAGGTTTTTTTTTTTTTTTTTTTTTTGTTTTTTTTTTTTTATTTTACTAAGCTGAATGTACGTTTAGATTTAAACTAATGGCAACATAGCCCTCTCGCAATTTACAAAACTCCGATTTTGATCCCCCGCTAGCAATTTACTTGTTTCAAATTTTGGGATTAAAGAAATAGCAAGGGAGTGTTGAGCATATAAACAGTAATATTGCAGTAAGCCATTGTTAACCAAGAAACAGACTCTCAGTGAGGAAGAGAGAAGTTGAATCAAGAGGAAGAAAAATCTGTATATTTCTCTTAATCAAGAAGTCGTTACAATCGTTCACATATACTCTATATATTAGCACAGCTTGACTTAACAGCCTTACAACTGCACAATCATCTATTTAACAGATTACACAACAACCTAACTAACTCCTCTCTTCATCAAATGAATTAAATAAATTAAATCCATGAGTTTCATGGATTTTTAGTTTCAATGATAGTATTGCGAATTATTTATGCTGCTCGGTTCTCGCACCCAACTATCTGATTGTAGGGTTACCAGACTTCTGATGTTTTGTTTAGCAAGAAAATTCTTTTGAGAAGGAAAGATGTCGTTGGCTTTCATGAATACATGACAAGTTTAATTAACGGACCCGTATATTAAAAAAATAATTTATGCACCTTTTGTTCAAATTCTACCCACCGGTTTTATTTTCTAGCCATTGAATTAACGAATTAAAGAAAAATCAATGACCCAAAATTAAAAAAGATGTGCAAAAGGTGAAAAATGGTTAACAAGGCAAATAATTAAATTTTATTTGTTGCTGAATACATGCAAGACATATTCTTTTTCTGAATCAATACTGAAGGCGGGGATGTTCAAAACTCAAAACCTTGGAAGCAAAGATGAAATTTTGAACCAGAAACTATTAATACCTTGCATATTCTTTTGGGAGTTTTAACGAAAAGTTCACGGTACTGTTCACTTTAACGAAAAACCATATTTTTACACTAAAAGTTAATTCTGGTACTATTTATTTTACCCTTTATTTTGTCCTTATCATTAAAACTCAAAGTTTTCAAGCTTTTTTTATTAGTTTTCCTTATTCTTTTATTTATTTCTCTTCCTTATTGATATTCCATGGAGAGATATAATACAATAGAGAAATAAATGCACCTAACAATCAAGCAAGCAGGTGCACCATATGTTAGTTTTCCCGCCAGTTTCCCTATCGCATTCTGACCTACTTCTGGGATCTAGCCGTTGCTTACATAACAAGTCGCATTGTGGATCGAAACCTTCATTCGGGCATTGGTAATCTTCCAGGGTCTTAACTATGCACCCATCAGCAGCTGCAGAGATGATAATGGATGCAGCTGCACAAATGACAATTGGTCAAGCATTATGAAGGTAATTTACAACAAAAAAATATTAAAATTACACCATGACTACTATACCAGCGTAAATAAGTCGTTGTTAATAGATTCTTGTATGTAAACTACTAGTATTATACAATGTTAATAACTGTAACAAAATGTCGAGAGATTAATTACCTGAACCAAGAAGAACGATGATGAGAAAAAAGTTGAGCAGTGACGTTGCTTTAGCCATCCTAATTTTACTATGAGTATTTTAGTGAAGTAGAGAAAACCTACGAATAGTGATGAGATTGTTCTCGTGGTTCCTATTACCTTGTATTTATAGAGTTAAAAGGAAGGGTAGGCTTTATACAGAGAAGGATGATAGTACACAATATTTTTAGACCTAGATACGAAATGAAAATTTACTATATTAACAGATCCTCATGCAATGTATTTTATAGGTTATTAGGAAATATTATGCCTGAAAACAATATTATTTGACGTACATAGATATCATAACAAGTATATTCCATATTATTAATTGGTAAGTAAAAGGTCTAAACGCAATGTATATTGTATTATTGTTGCATAGGGTATAAGGAAATATCTAACAATTAAGCACAATTAATTACTTTCTACTATGGTTAATGTTTACTTCGTGTTAAATATATAGTTTTAAGAAAGAGTTAATTACACTAACAACCCTTGAGATTTATCGAGTTTTCACAAAACTCCCTCACATTTAAGACTAATTACATTATGCTTATAAATTGATAACTTTACCCTTATTGTTTAAGTAATTAGTTATAAGAGTAAAATTGTCGATTTATTAGCGAATTTTTGACTGAAGGGTGATGTGAAAATGAATTAAAACGTAAGGCCTTTTGCTTGAATATATTAAATTAGAGACCATAAGGCCTTTTGCTGTTATATATTAGTGCCCTATATGGAGTTTGATTTTATTAAATTTCATGTAGTGTACATTGCTCATGTTATTGGTGATTAATATGGATGTATGTGCTAATTAGATTACTGTTTTAGTCAGGTGTTTATTTGTTATTGATTAAGAAATTAGTATTAGGATGTTATTCGTTGGGAATATACTATCATATATGTGAAAGATGAGTTGAGATTATTTATCATTGTCTGAGATGTGGTTAAAACTTCGGTGTTGAGAAAGGATTTCTAAAAATAAGGTAATTGGAAAGGATCTTTTGTGAGTTTAACTTTGAGTAGGTACCATTTTTCATGTTAGCCCAAAGTGCACATAGTTTTATTCGAGACTAGTGACAAAGAGTTAGACAAGATGACTAACAAAATGAGAATTTGGGATACAGGGTTTTGTTTGTATAATAAAATATATGAACCACCACTGCAGAGGTATAATGCATGGTATGTGATGTGCATGTCCCGTGTTTTATTATACATATTAACGGGTTGGTAAAGGATGTTAAGTCGCATTGCATTTATGCATTGTCATTAATCTCCAGGACTGACTATATGTTTTAATTGAGTTTTGTGTTTTATGTCCCTATTGAGCAGTAGAAGCTCACCTCTCTATTGTTATGCAGACTTACAAACTAGATAGTCAAGAGGGGTAAACGGGATGAGATCGTATTAGATGTGAGGCTAGAGTTTTACTTTATTTATTTGTGTTAGCCTTGTGAATAATTATGAGTTATTTTTATAAGAAGAATTTAATTAATTTTTTATCCCTTTAAGTTTTTTTTGTTCTATTTAATTTTTTATGCGTTCAAGATTGAATTTTCTACTGATCTCGAGTTCAGGATGCGACACGTGCAACATTCTTTTTTCCTATTCCAAAGTTCTTTTTTCCTTATCAATATCAATAACAGAACTTAATAAAACACCATTACCATTTGGTTGTTTACTGGTACAATTAAGGTTCAGCACAAATCGTGAAAAAAAAATGAAGTTCAGCACAGTCCACATCCTCAACAATTTCATAAAACAAATTACGCTCTAGCTCTCTTGGGTATTAATCAAACATATTATTGGCATGCATGAATTTACCTACTTAAACCGAAATACACACTTTCCAGCACCCATGGATTCACACTTTCCAGCATCCATACATATCAACAACCACAATTAAGACCAGAACAAGGAAACTCTTAATTTACAGGAGAAAAACTCACAAGTTGTGTTTCAATTTGATCTTTTCGCTAATTTGGATGACCACCGCTGCAGATGAAAAAGTGACCTAAGAAGATGGATGGAGGAGAGTGCTATGACAAAGCAACTTCAAATGGCAAAGGGTGGAGTGGTGTTGTTTTACCCACTCTACGGCTCTGCGTAAGCGCGAGAGCGAGTACTGTCAAATCCTCGATATTCAAACATGAGTAATGCTAGGGAAATTAAATTTGTAGACTAAATTTTATAAACTAAATGACATGCATGGAAGTTGGTGATTGGATTATTACTTAATCATTGATAAATATGCTCATTTTCTATGGATGACACCTCGTCTGATTTGCTAATTTAGTCTCCTTAGCATTACTCATTCAAACAGTATGTCTTTTAATTATGAATACGTCTTTGTTCATGATTTTCACATTTGGCTTTGAATAGTTGTTTACCTATTTGTTGTACTATCCTTGTCTTCTAGTGATTCGACAAAGCATATATGTTCTCAGCTTAAACTTAGAATCAACAAGAGACGTTGAATCCATATAATAGTAATTTTTCTCCATTTACGAATAGACGTAAATAATCCCATCAATTTTTTCTAATACATCAAAGCGAAAAAGGAGAATATTGCTTATATCATAAAAGTCCACAAGAAGAATACAGCAACAACAATTAAACTTTATCCTGCAAGGAGGATACAGAAGGACCAAAAAAACGCTATTGTTTGAATCATAAAAACACTTAGTTTTATTTCTGTCCTTCTCATTAATATTAATAATCCATGAAGAGACACACGACTGAGAAGAATTGCATGAGCAATTTAGAACGATGAGTGCACGTGCATCTCAACACTCCAATACCTTGCCCAGGGACATATCCACACTGTGACTGGACTTTGTTACCATTGGATCCAGGAAATTTGGAGGTACATCTATCTAAGCATGGTTTGTCCTGCCCTGCATTTGCACACGGCACATCTAATTCCACCGACGTGCAGAAGCCATTACCAATATTGATATCCATAAGTCTCATCGCCACCGTATCGGAAGCTACACAAATCACAGTTAAGCATTCAAATAATACTTATTCTTTTCATTACAAATGATATTACTAAATTAAGAGACAAAATTTTTTATAAATCGGGGGCAATAGATTGAGAAAAATGCCCTATCCACTGCTTACAAAATAAAACATAATGCATTTAAGAAATGATGCAACGACGTTTGTTGAAATTTTAGCTTATTTTTAATCTCATTGAGGTCTATCAAATACATCGTTTGATAACTCAAGTTTGAGAGAAATTGATCAACAATCAATTTGCGTATAATAGTCAACAAAAAACGGCTATAAGGAGATCAATTACCTGAACCAAGAACAACAATAATGATTAAAAGATGGGTTAATTACACTAACACCTTCTGAGGTTTATCGAGTTTTCACAAAACCCCCTCACGTATGAGACATTACACTAACACCCTTCACGTTTTAATTTACTTTCATAGAACCCCTTCGGTCAACATTCTGCTAATAAATTGATAGCTTTATCCTTATAGCTAATTAATTAAATAATAAAAAAAATATTGGAAAAAAAATATTAAAAATAAATAAATTCAACATTAAAAAAAATTAAAAACTTAAAAAATTGAAAGAAAAATGAAAGAAAACCCTAAACCCTCCCCAGCTCCACGACCCACAGTTTTTCCTCCCGCCATCCCACCATCGCCACCTTCATCCCTAAACCCTCCCCAACTCCTTCAGTGCCTTTTCCTCATCTTTTTCCTTCTGAAGATTGGCCAAATCAGACTCGTCATACTCCTTCTCAGCCTCGGGTCCCTCCAAGGGCTTTGCTATTCCACCTTGCTTGGAAGACATGGATGCGATCTAAGGCAAAAGGCTTGCTCGATTGGTAGACGCAGTAGCCCTAGTTTAGAAGTTTTAAATTTATTTTTTTATGTTTAATTTATTTATTTTTAATATTTTATTTTCTAATATATTTCTTTATTATTTAATTAAATAGTTATAAGGGTAAAGTTGTCAATTTAGTAGCAGAATATTGATTGAATGGGTTATGTGAAAGTGAATTAAAACCTGAGGTGGTGTTAGTGTAATGTCTTATACGTGAGAGGGTTTTGTGAAAACTTGATAAACTTCATGGAGTGTTAGTATAATTAACCCATTAAAAGACTGAGGAGGGACAAATTTTTGGCCATTTCAACCAAGGGCGGAGCCAGGATTTTTTTCTTGGGTGGGCTAGCTGAAAATAGTACCATAAAATTAAATGTTTATTTTTTTGCTTATATAAAATTATATAATAATCAATATAAAAGAACAACAATATAATATAACTTATTCTCAAAATCATAATCCTAACCAATAAATTCAAGGATCATATAAATAATTAACCTACTAATTAAATCAAGAATAAGTAAATAAAGAGATTAAGAACGTGCCAAAGGTGACATTCATTGGAAAATTGCAACGGAAAGTCAAGAATTGTGGAGATAGGGATTTGATTGTGTATTTAAAGAACTTTATTAATCTTTTCTTGAGTAAGAAGCACATAAAGCTAAATTACATAGGATAAATGGTCTTTTTCTTTAAAGAATAGAATAAAGGGGGACTAGAGATATAACTAATTTATAATTTTTAGCAGAAAACGTATTATTTACTACCTCTCTTCTACTAAATATACATTAAATAATAATTTGTATTGAAATTGAGTAGGCTATAAGCATGAGTTTACAAAAGAATAGATCTATTCACAAACCCATTTTACTTCCAACATAGCCTTATTAATATTTTGTTAGTGATCATCTTCAATTCATTCGATCCGAACAACCGGCAATTAAGAGAGGTGTGTAAGAAGTGAAAATGAGTGTATGGATAGCACTACCCTTACAGAAAACCTCCCTGGGCTACAGCCCACCTTAGCCTTGTGGGTGGCTATGCCATTGATTTCAACTTTACAATTAAGTTTTAGAGAAAGCGAAATATATTTCAGAGAAGGAAAAATCTAGACGTGTAATTGTCGTTTTTGTATCATTGTATTTATAGCTTTAATTGAAACGTGTGGAGATTTAAACAATTAATATGGTATTAATTAGCTAGGGCATTGCTCCACATACATATAATTGGAAAAAAGTATCCGAACGCATCCTCTCAATTCTCAAGTAGTAGTCCTAGAATGTTATCAGAATCGTGTAATTAATAGTAGAAGGCAAAATCTGGTATCAGTCTATACTTTATTAGATATTAATCTGATTTTCCTTTCTTTTCTTTTTTTTTTAAGAAAAAGTATGATATTCATTAAAATGAAATGAAGCGTACAAATAGAAAGATAGCGATGCATCCATGGATCTCGATAAAAATCTTGCCGAGACTTTCAACCCGATCGAAAGTAAAAAGAGCGTTACACACCTAACAATCAACTAATAGTTTTCTATCCTCACATAGCTAAGTAAAATTCAATCAAGCAGACATGTCTTCTAAAAGAGCATCCATGATAAAACCTGGGGGCTCCCCGTGCCAAATTAACTCTTGGCTTGAACCAATCCCCACGCGAGCAAGACGGTGCGCCACCTGATTGGCCTCCCTTCTAATATGACTTAGTTTCTTCTGGGGAATAACGGTAAGGAACTCACGGAGATCGTTAATCAAAGGCCCCAGAGAAGAACAATCCTCAATCTGATTTCCTTGATTATTCATAGCTGCAATAGTAAGAATTGAATCTCCTTCGAAGACCACCTTCGTCCCTCTTGGACAGAACTGCTAGAAAAACAAAACTGCACCACGCGCAGCAAGAAGCTCCATATGCAGTGCCGACGTCACTGCCCTTACTGGTCTCGACAATGCAGCAGTGAAAGCTCCCCCGCTGCTCCTGATTACCACTCCCACACCTCCCCGCTTAGACCCTTCGTCCCATGCCGCGTCAAAATTGCATTTAAACCAACCGTCATCAGGTTTATTCCATCGATGCTTGGTTCGATCAATTTTCTTCACTTGCGGTGAGTGCCACTTCTTATATTCTAATAACCAACCTTCTGCACGGATTCCAACCTCCCTTGGAATTCATGCAGAATGTTGGTTATTAGAATATAAGAAGTGGCACTCACCGCAAGTGAAAAAAATTGATCGAACCAAGCATCGATGGAATAAACCTGACGATGGTTGGTTTAAATGCAATTTTGACGCGGCATGGGACTTCTTATATTCTAATAACCAACCTTCTGCACGAATTCCAACCTCCCTTGGTTGTAGTTGAGTTCCATTCCAAACCCACTCATTTCTTGTCCTCCAAAGTGTCCAAATAAGGACGAGACACATATCAAAAGTATGCGAGGAAGAACTTTGTACCAACTGAATCAACCAATCCCGCATGTCATCCTTCTAAATTCCTGCACTCTCAAACCTAAACTTGAAAACCGTACAGCCGCTGCCATGGGGCAATCCCTTAGAACATGCTCAGTGGTTTCCATATTCCCCGCACGACTTAAACACCCATCATCCTGAATTTTTTTACAATTGTTTTTTCTTTTTTCAAACTACAGAAAATTATTACTAAATACAAAGATCAACGTTACATCCTCAATAGTTACTCTAGATGAGGAAACAATTCTTAAGAGTCCGAATATTTTGCTGAATTGCAATCAGATTTGTATTGCAAAAGTTCTACATGATTATATAAAGAAACGGTCAAGCACTGAATATTGCTACATAAATAGTAATACGCCGGTGATTTCGTTTGTTGCTATCCGAATTGGCCTTTGCTCTAAATGGATGTTAAAAATGTCTTCCTCTGTAGTGTGATCTCAAGCAGAAAGCATATGGATCTTCCACCTACCACTGATATAGCTTCCAAGAAAGGTGGTGTGTGTAAAATTCGGAAGTCTTTGTATATATTTTGTTTTTGAAGAGACGAAAGGAAAAGTTAACTGCATTGATTATCTAAGTTGATGGATACGTAGTAACTAATGATGAAAATGAGGAATAACAGTACTGTTCTTAAAGGTATCTAGCTTCTAAGTTTGAATTGAAGGAATAGGGTGAGTACTTAAAATATTTTCTTGGAATTGAGATTGCTTGAACCAAACATGGTATTTCCTCGTTTAGAAAAAAAAAATATGCACTTGATTTATTGGTTGGTATTTTCTTGTCAAAAAAAAAAGAAATTATGTACTTGATTTATTTTTATTTGTTGTACAATCCTTGTCTTGTAGTGATTCAAGAAAGCATCTTAAATAGGTATTTATTTTTATTTGTTTCACATTCATAATCATATACGTTATGGGTTTAAACTTAGAATCAACAAGAGACAACTTTGAATGAATCCATATAATAGTATTTTTTCTCCATTTATGAGTGGAAGTAAATAATCCCATCAATATTTTTTTAATACATCAATAACAATCAAGATTTATCGTACAATGAGGATAAATAATAACAAAAAAATATTTAGTTTTATTTCTGTTCTTATTAATATTAATAATCGATGTAGAGACACACGACTGAGAATAATAGCATGAGCAATTTAGCAAGGATGCGTGCACGTGCATCTCAACACTCCAATACCTTGCCCACGGACATATCCACACCGTGACTGGACTTTGTTACCATTGGATCCAGGAAATTTGGAGGTACATCTATCTAAGCATGGTTTGTCCTGCCCTGCATTTGCACACGGCACATCTAATTCCACCGACGTGCAGAAGCCACCACCAATATTGGTATCCATAAGTCTCATCGCCACCGTATCGGAAGCTACACAAATCACAGTTAAGCATTCAAATAAAACTTATTCTTTTGATTACAAATAATATTACTAAATTAAGAGACGGAAAATTTTAAAAACCGGAGGCAGTGGATTGAGAAAAATGCCCTATCCACCACTTGCAAAATAAAACTTAATGCATTTAAGAAATGATGCAACAACGTTTGTTGAAATTTTAGCTTATTTTTAATCTCATTTAGTTTTATGACATGCATAGTTTGATAACTCAAAGTTTGAGAGAAATTGATCAAAAATCAATTTACATATAATAGTTAATCAAAAAAGGCTATAAGGAGATCAATTACCTGAACCAAGAACAACAAAAATGATTAAAAAACCGAGGAAGGACACGTTTTTTGCCATCTCAACTTTACAATTAAAATTTCAGAGAGAGCAAAATATATTTTGTAGAAGGTGAAAATCTTACAAATAACTCTAGACGTGTGATGTCATTTTTATATCCTTGTATTTATAGGCTTCAAATGTGTGTAGATTTAAAAAATTAATATGGAATTAGATATAAGTATACAACGAATCCTCTCAAGTAACGTATTTGTAGTAATAATCCTAGAACGTTATCAGAATCGTGTAATAGTAGAAGGCACAATCTGGCATCAGTCTACATATACTTTATTTAGATATTAATCTGATTTTTTTTTTTTTTTTTTTACAATTTTTTTTTTTTTTGCCAATTAGAGAAAATTATTAGTAAATACAAAGGTCAACGTTTACATCCTCAATATTTACCTAGATGAGGAAACAATTCTTAAGAGTCCGGATATTTTGCCACATTGCAATCAGATTTGGATTGCAAAAGTTCTACATGATTATATAAAGAATCGGTGAAGCACAGAAAATTGCTAGATAAATGGTAAATTATAAAAATGAGCACTGCTAGACTCCGCTGTGATGAATCTTTCTTTTCAATTCTCTCTATATTTGCTCCTGGTGCAATAGTCATTCATGGTATGGTATCATACGCTGGTGATTTTGTCCCTAGTTGCTATCTGAATTAGCCTCTGCTATAAATGGTTGTTATAAATGTCTTCCTCTGTAATGATCTCATGGAGAAAGTAAATTGATCTTCCACCTACCATTGATATAGCTTCCAAGAAAGGTGTTATGTGTAAAAATTCGGAAGTCTTTGTATATATTTTGTTTTTGAAGCGGCGAAAGGATAAGTTAACTAAATCGATTATCTAAGTTGATGGATATGGTGGTAACTGGTGATGATAATGAGGAATTACAATACTGCCCTTAAAGGTATCTAGCTTCTAAGCATGAATTGAAGGAATTGGGTGAGAAAATATTTTGGAATTGAGGTTGCTTCATGGTATTCTCCTGTTTATAAAAAAAATAAAATAAAATATGCACTTGATTTATTGGTTGAGATTGGTATGTTGGTTTGCAAACTTATTGTTACTCTGATTTAGCAGAATCATTGACTAAGTTATATGGATTAGTTTAAAACTGGTATTTTCTTGTCAAAAAAAAAAAATATATATATATATATATATATATATATGTACTTGATTTATTGGTTGAAACTGGCATGTTGGTTTGCAAACCAATTGATAGCATTCGATTGAGCAGAATCACCGACTAAGTTTATATCTTGAGCTAGTGTAGCGAGACAATTCATGCACTTTTGCCTAGTGATTCTCACACGAATATTGTGGCTCATATTGAGAGAGATTTGAAGTTAGTTCCTTGTAACGGTTTGGTGTTTCAAAGAATGATCATTTGGATGTTGAAGGTTATACATATGCAGATTAGATTGGTCCTATCACATCTACTTCTGAATACATTATATTTGTTGGAGGTAATTGGTTAATTGGAAAAGCAAGAAGTAGAAGATAGTGATAATGTAAAATGTAGAAATTGAGTTTTGTTGTCACATCCCGGCCCGGGCGGGACCACTTCCCAAGTCCGACTCCACCGTAGCACGATATTGTCCGCTTTGGACCCCCAGCACACCCTCACGGTTTTGTTTTTGGGAACTCACGAGCAACTTCCCAGTGGGTCACCCATCATGGGATTGCTCTAGCCCCATTCTCGCTTAACTTCGGAGTGAACCCGAAGCCAGTGAGCTCCCAAAAAGCCTCGTGCTAGGTAGGGATGAGAATATACATATAAGGATCACTCCCCTGGGCGATGTGGGATGTCACAATCCACCCCCCTTAGGGGCCCGACGTCCTCGTCGGCATACCACTGCCAGGGTTAGGCTTTGATATCAAATTTCACATCCCCGCCCGGGCGGGACCACTTCCCGGGCCCGACTCCACCGTAGCATGATATTGTTCGCTTTGGACCCCCAACACATCCTCACGGTTTTGTTTTTTGGGAACTAACGAGTAACTTCCCAGTGGGTCACCCATCATGAGATTGCTCTAGCCTCCTTCTCGCTTAACTTCAGAGTTCCCATGGAACCCGAAGCCAGTGAGGTCCCAAAAGGCCTCGTGCTTGGTAGGGATGAGAATATACATATAAGGATCACTCCCCTGGACGATGTGGGATGTCACATTCGTGCTATGTCTCATGTATTTGAGAATCATTTTGGCTGAATGTCTCTTAAAATCCGATTAACTATCCCATAATTTTAAAATCTTTTTAAATACTTCAAAATTCTAATTTGACTCCACCTCGAAACAAATTCCACCAAATTCATGCCTAAATTACAAACCACTCGTGTTAGTGATTTTTCTTGGGCCTGTAGTCAATAAATGGAAGATGGGCCCAACCTGAAGCCCAAAGAAATCATAAAACCATAGAAATCGTTTTCTTCTCTCTTCCCCTAAAGCCTTTCCCAACTCTGAACTTCGTCGTGTTCTTTTTTTCTTCTGCCGGGCGAGCTTTTCTGGGCGAAATCCACAGTTCGTAGGGACGCCGAGTTAACTGTGAGTAATTTCGGGTTTTCCTGTACTTGGTTGAGCTTATTGTTTCTCGTGTAATGGTTAGTACCTTTTTTTTCTTGTAATTTCTCGTTAAGCATAGCATGACCACCAGGTGCTTGACGAAATGTCTCAAAGAGTTTTGACAAGTTGGAACTCGTTTGGCAATTGGGTTGTTCGCTTCTTTACTTTTAAATCCAATATTTTCTATGAAAATTGTATTTATCAGGAAAAATTAGATTAACCCACTTGCTGATTAGGAAATGAGGTTGTTTCGTATGCTATGTGATTTGATCATTTGATGTGAGTGTGATCTTAATCTGCCTTTGAAATACCAAAAATTTTGGTTGTAATGTTTGTTGTTGGCTTCTGCAGGAGATATCTGGGTTTAATTCGAAATGGGTTGGAAAGCAGCTGAGAAACTCATTAGGCACTGGAAGATTCTCAGAGGAGATAATGTGAGGGGGGAATGTATATCATTTTCTCTGTCCCTCTTTCTTTATCTATTATTTATTAATTAACAATTTTCTATTCTCATGTGCAGGTGATGATAACAAGAGGCAAAGACAAGGGCGAGACGGGTGTCATCAAACGAGTCATTCGCTCTCAGAATCGTGTCATCGTGGAAGGCAAAAATCTGGTATTAGTCTAGCCCTATGATTTGTAATTTGGTAATACTGTTTTGGTTTATCTGATTTTGTCTTGCAATTCTTTGAGCAACTTTATATACTGTTTCATTCAATATTATAGCATTTTTCTTCATGAGAAAACTTGTTATGGATCCGTTCTGTTCTGGTCACTCCAATCCGATTGAGATTGTAGATGATCTCTATGATTATCGCAACAAAAATGTTCGATCATGTTTTTGGGGTTATGCACTTTTCTCACGCCTACCATTGAGCAAGTGGAATTGGCCAGTGTAATGTGGTTGGTAGTCTGTGGACAGTGTGCTTATTTATTAAAAGTATCTTTGACGGTTGGAAGCTCTTCTAAGGGTCATCTTAGTAGTGAAATTCGCTGTCTTGTGCAATGCCTATGTAATGTGTCCCATTGTGTTGAAAAAATCATTGGGGCCTGAAGGATACCATGCAGACGAGAATAATGTAGTATATGATATTCAAGGCTTTTTTCTATCCAATTGATCGTTTCAATCTAATTTCTTTCAATGCTCAAGGCTTTTGTTTATTCGGTTCCAATGAGTTATCTGGATTTTGGTTGCTGCTGAACAATTACTCTGTCATTGCAGGTAAAGAAACATATCAAGCAAGGCCAAGGTCATGAAGGTGGGATTTTCACTGTCGAAGCGCCTCTCCATGCCTCAAATGTGCAAGTTGTTGATCCGGTGACAGGGTATGGATGCACTCATCTTCACATTATGTTTTTTTCCTTTGTTTCACTTTCAGTGTGGTGATCAAAATTTTCATCCTGCAGGAGGCCTGTTAAGGTCGGTGTGAGATATCTTGAGGATGGAACGAAAGTTCGAGTATCTAGAGGATTAGGCGCATCGGGATCTATAATCCCTCGTCCTGAGATCTTGAAAATAAGGACTACTCCAAGACCTACTGTTGGTACTTATCTCAAGTCCTGAAATCTATATTCTTTTGTTGCTACTTATATAACAAATATCTCAGTTCGCCATGTTTTCTGCTGATAATAAAAAATAAACTTTGGTTGCAGCTGGCCCCAAGGACACTCTGATGGATGTCGTGTTGGAGAAGACATATGACGCTAAGACGGGGAAGGGAATGCCTGAACTTTGAGATAATTAGTCTCCTACTATCATTCTGAAGCTTGGATGGAAGATTGTAGCAGAAAGAAATGAGACCATTTGTGTCAAAACCCGGAAGAAATGGGAGCATATTAGTTCTCGTATGTTTGGTGAAAATGGTTTAAGAATTTCTTGTACTGAATATGTGCCTACATTTTGTTATTTCGTTGGTAACATAGGACAAACGAAACGGCTTGATTGCTATAGGATTTCTCAGGTTTAAGGCCGTTAATTTACTTAAAATCTCAGATGAACTTATTCTTGCATATGGACCATTTCAGATCGCCATACAAATACATGGATCTCTAACAGTGGATACATTTTTTCAAGATAACACAAAACGTTTCTACATATGTTTGGCAAACAATCGGAAAGGTGCTTGGGTCATGCCTAATTGGATAAATGGTCATCGTGGTGTTAGAGTAGTCAAAAGATAGTTTCTGCGGTAAAAAAAATTAAATTAAACCATTGTAGTAGAATCTGTTAGAAATTAAACCCGAAAACAAAAAAGCTTGTTATTTATACGTTAACCCATTAGCCATGGCTTCACACTCGCCCAAACTCTTTGCTACCACTGCCAGTTGAGAAGCAGCATATGTAACTTAGAATCAACATGACTGTTGAGAAGCACATCGCAGCTAACGGGCACTCCTGTTAGATCCCACATCGCTCAGGGGAATAGATCCTCTATGCCTTATATGTACATGCCCATCTTCATATAGCACAAGGCTTTTTGGGAGCTCACTGGCTTCGGATTCCATCGGAACTCCGAAGTTAAGCGAGTTCGGGTGAGAGCATTCCTAAGATGGGTGACCCACTAGAAAGTTCTCGTTTGAGTTCCCATAAAGAAAACCGTGAGGGCATGGTCGAGACCCAAAACGAACAATATTATGCTATGGCGGAGTCGTGCTCGGGATATGATGGAGCCCATATCAAAATATAACAACCCTGATAAACTGACATACTCTGACTCGATTAGCCTTTCAACTAAGAGTGAAAAAAAACCTCCATCATAAAAGTGAAGAAATAACATTAACTTGATGACGAAGTTATAATAAAAAAATATTATGATGTGAATTATTTTGAACCGAAATTCAAATCAATATCTACGTTATAATTCAAAACGAAAATTTGCAAGATACTAGTGAGAAAATGTGACAAGAAAATAAATTTAAAAACGAAAATAAATTGAGGAAGTCAATGGATAAATTTGTTTGTTAGCTAGAACCTTACATGTCCGTACGGGCTCCTGCCATGTGATTCACATGGACATGGCGAGCGCTGCACAAGACACACAGCAGACGCATCCTTTTGCATGCCGATAAAACTCGCCAGAAAAAAAATCCCCCAACTTTTTCTACTTCCGAAATAATTAAAGTACTACAGGACAAAGCAATCCAAAGCAAATCCAGAACCAAAACCTGACGCTACAAAAGCTTAGAAGGCATATCGAAATATATATACTCCATTGGAGCTCTGGATTGATCCATCAATCGACACGTAACACGGACACTGGACACTCGTCGTCATGCATGGCTTCGATCCTACTTCCTTATCCCATAATCTCTCCATATTTATAGTTTTCTTGCGTTCATCACCTCCATCAGAAAAACTAAGCAAAAATCTGAGATATATTCGTATAGAGTTATGGATTTGAAAGGTAGGGTACTTGTGGTTTGCTTGCTGCTGTCTGCTTTTTTCCTGAGTGCTTTTGTTGCTGTGGCTTTGGAAGATCCGGAGCTGAAGCAGTGTAAGCACCAGTGCAAACACCAGCGAGGGTTTGAGGAGTGGCAGAAGAAACAGTGCGAGAGGAAGTGCGAGGACTACATCAAGCAGAAGAGCGAGCAGGAGGAGCAGCGGGGGAGGTGGGAAGGAGGAGGAGGGGAAGGAGGAAGTTTTTACATACGTGAGAGAGAGGAGTTCGAGGGGCGAGGGCAACAACAACAAGAAGAAGGAGACGAGAATCCTTACTTCTTCGAAGACCAGCATTTCGAGACGAGGGTTCAAACTGAGGAAGGTAGGGTTCAGGTTCTGCAGAAATTCAACGAAAGGTCTGATCTTCTGCGTGGGATTGAGAATTTTCGAGTCGGGTTTCTTGTCACGGAACCTCATGCATTCGTTGCTCCAACTCATCTTGATGCCGATTGTGTCCTATTTGTTTTCCAAGGCAAGTCACTTGTTTAGTAATTGTCCTAATTATTTTAATTATTGTGGGGCACTGGAATCACGTCTAATCATAATATGTAACATGACTATATATATTTATTGATAGTACGTAATATACTGTTATATATTTATTGAAACTATAATCTATGTGGTGCTGATTTCAGTCCTACATAATAAGATGTATTATGTGTACGCTTATTAACTCATTAAGACGTTAATACCACAACCACAAAGTTTTCACTTTTTGGGTCCTAAATAATCCATTTTTTCTCGTTTTATGTGAATAAAGGTCGGCCAACAATCACTGTGGTGAAGGAGGAGAAGAAAGAGAGCCATAATCTTGAACGTGGAGATCTCTTTAGGATTCCGGCAGGCACCCCATTTTATATACTCAACAGAGACGAGAATGAAGGGCTCCATATTGTCGAACTTCTCAAAACAGTCTCTACCCCCGGAGAATACGAGGCGTTTCACTCGGCCGGCGGCCAAGACCCCGAATCCTTTTTCAAAGCATTCAGCCCCGAAGTTCTCCAAGCCGCTTTTAAGGTAACATATTTCAATTCCATTTCTGTTGAATATTTGTGCGTTTTTACTAATATGGCGGGTTAAATATGTTTGTGCTTCTAATTAAACAGACGGATAGGAATAAGTTGGATAGACTATTTGGGCAGCAGAGGCGAGGCAGCATCATAAGGGCCTCCAAAGAACAAGTACAGAGAATGAGCCAGCAGCATGGTCATGGCGGCAGTGAAGGCATTTGGCCGCTGCCTTTCCATGGCGGTGAATCATCTTCAAAAGATTCATTCAATCTTTTTAAGAAGCATGCTTCCCAAGAAAACAAGTTTGGCCGTCTCTTTGAAGCTGATTTCAAAGACTTCAAGCAGCTTCAGGAGTTTGACCTCCTCGTCTCCTTTGCTAACATCACCAGGGTAAGAATATATGAAAAAAATACTGGTTCGAGCTGCAAATCATGTTTTCACAAACCATAGTTGGACACATGCATAAATTCATCCTTTCATGTTTTTGATGACTTCTTTACATAAGTTTATAAATCATCGATCCTTTCACGTTTTTAGTGATTGACTTTTCTTATTAAGTGTGGACTTGCTTCTTTCATATAAGCTTGTAAACTCATCTTTTCGTGTCTAATGACTTAATTTTGCGTATGCGTGTCAAAATGTGATTTCGCAAAAGTATCTACTTAGATATGTTGCAGACAGTGATTTCACTGAACTCTTGAATTCAGAAGAGCGACATGTTGGTATTTCTTTTTAAATTTTACCAATCCAATTCACACAAATCCTACGTAGCTTAAAAATGAGTAACCAATGAATTCTCTGTTTTTGTTGTGATACAGGGTGCTATGGAAGGTCCATTTTTCAACTCAAGGGCTACAAAGATATCAGTTGTGCTAGATGGTGAAGGCCACTTTGAGATGGCATGCCCGCATGTTGGTAAACAACGCCAGCACAGTGGAAGGTCACAGCAGAGACAAAAGAGCAGCCCAACTTACCAAAAGATGAGCGGAGACTTGAGGCGCGGAGCGGTGTTTGTTGCCCCCGCCGGCCATCCTGTCACAATCATTGCCTCAAGGAACAATAACCTCCAACTCCTCTGCTTCGAAGTCAATGCTCGAGACAACATTAGGTTTCCACTGGCAGGGAAGAACAATGTGGTGAGCCAGTTCGATAGGCAAGCCAAGGAGCTGTCGTTTAACGTGCCAGCGAGCGAGGTGGAGAGTATTTTCAACAACCAGAAAGATGAGTTGTTTTTCGAAGGACCAAATGAGCAGCCTCAGCACGGCTGGGTTTATGCATGAAAGTTCGAGGTTTTGTGAGAAGCCCTAAGGAGGAGGATGTTGGAGTTTTGGGGTACCGATATGTATATTATAACGCGGTGAACTAATGTAAATGTTGGGTTGTAACCTTGAATAAGAGATCAGGACTTCTGTGGTACCTATATGTATATTATAACGCTGTCAACTAATGTAAATGTTGGCTTGTAACCTTAAGTAAGAGATCAGGACTTGTATGCCAACTAAATGTTGTAAATTTCGGGTTGTGATCTTAAATAAGAGCTAAGGGATGAGAGTATGTTTTGTTTTCATTTGTTTTGCGTTCTATTAATTTAGTGTAGAATATTGCACAACAAAATTAGAAGATTCGTTCATCGATAGCGCAATTATTAAGTAGCGAAGGATACACTTGACTTTATCCTCGTTGCACCTAACGATAGTGCTGGCAGCAGCTACTGTTTTTCCGCAGTTTTTTCAGTTAAGCGAACTGAGAACTTGGCCAGTGATACCATTGTGTGCTTAGCATACATCTTTATGATTGAGAGCAGGAAGCGTTAATGGGCCTCCTAAACAATTAACTTTAAAATTTAAAAAAAAAAGGTGCGGATTCGTTTAATCCCCTTTTCTGCTTGTTATTCACCGTTATATTCTCGTTGCAAACAAATCAATATCTTGTGGCATTGCAAGAATATATATATATATATATATATATATATATATATATATATAGATAGAGAGAGAGGGGGGATAATGTTAGGGAGATTAAATGTGATAACTAAATGTTATGGAAATTGATAATTGAATTATTACTTAAGTGTTGATTAATGTGTTTAATTATAATTGGCAACACATCATTTAGTTTGCAAATTTAATCTACAAATTTAATCTCTTTACATAAAAGAATAGTTGTTAGAGGCAGCTAGCTAGCCATGAATTCGTACTGTCTTCTCCGTCAAACAGGACTCTTCAAGAATAGTCACAAGAAACTACACTTCCTTCAACTACTCCTCCAAGTCCCCCTCACGATTCCTCAAGAACTGGATGGGTTTCTCCAAAAACTTGCTAACAATCTCACTACTCTAAATCCACCGCTAGCATGCTTTCCTCGTCCGATACTTCTGAACCGTTACGTATGATTCTTCAACTTCTCGTCTCCAATTCTACGACTCTCTCCGCAGATGCCTCCAACCTCTGGATTAGCAGAAACTTCTTTCTCCAGCAGTTTATCAACATACTTTCTAGTCCTTGTTCGCTCAAGCTTCGAGAGAATGTGAGCGTCCAACTCGAATAAAGTTTGGTAATCACTAACAAATTCACGTTGAGTAGATTTTTGAAACTTGACTCTTTGGAATAGGCTTTGCGGTTGATGCTTGGCTTCCCTGGTCCCCTACCAGGATGGGCCCAGGCACTCCCTGGTCCCTTACCTCCTCCGCCAGTGAGCATGAGTAGGAGTTCATACTTAAAATTGCTCTTTGCCGATAACAAAACTCTATGTTTACGATATGAACAGTTTATATTATAAATCATTCTATCTCACCTCTGCAAAAAGTCAATATAACTAAGGTTGGTTATTCACCGAATTGTATAAAAACAAATAAACGGAATTGGTAAAAGCATTACGAATCATCGACGTATCTACTACAATAAATTGTCCAAATGACCTTGCTTGTGTTTATTTATTTATTTTTCCAGAGATGACCTTTATTAAGTGAATTATAATATGAACAGTTTTGATCATAAACACAAAGCTCCATAATTCAAACGCGGAGAGTTTTGAGTATGAGTTCTTATTTATCTTTGAGTAACCATGCATTATTCATATTTTAATAGCTTATTGAAATAGTCATTGGGTCATACTATAATATAATTTGATTGCAATTTCTTCTTAATAAATGATTTCTACACATTCATACCAAAATATCCTTTCCTTTTCTGCCCCTTCCCTGAACCTATCCAATTAAAAGAAAATTCATATTTTGCACATTTTACAACTTTGGACCCGCCTTCTTCCCTCGCTCACTTCGACACCTCCTCTCTCTCTCCCTCTGTGATATTCAAAATTTCATCTTCTTCTTCTGCCAGGCTCTTTGCATCCAACTCCGGCGACATGCCGACGCCAAAGTAACAGTAACCATGCCCACCTTTCTAGTACTTGAACTTATTCTTGCATGTCCAATGGGACGTGCTTCTCCTTTCAACCTCAGTCGATCACCACCTGCTTGATAAAATGCCTCAGGGAAGTTGGCCGCTTCAATGTCTTTGGTTACTTGCTTCTCTGGGTAGAATTTCTGGTGATTTTCGGGTAGTGAGTTGATTGGTAATTTTTCTTTGACTGGATAAGATGTTTTGTATGAAGAAATTCAGCTATCGGACAACTTCAGTTTGCCCATCTGTTCTTTATCTTCTACTTGCTAATGCTAGTTGTATTGTAGCTCGGATATCGGAATCTCATCTTCGAGCTTATTCGAGTGCCAGGTCAGTTTGTGGGTTTCTCGGCTCTTCTTCTTTGGCCAAGTCAAAAGTCCGAGATGATAAACTTACACCTAAAGGAAGCTTCTTTTCTACTATGGCGGGAACAATCTTGGTCCAGGCTCGAGACCCGGCTAAGTTAACTTTGGAGATACAGAATGCAATTGATGAGCACAGACTAAGTGATGCTTGGAAGTTGCATGAGCGGCATATGCAGATGGAAGGGTTTCCTAGGAAATCCGTTATGAATGAGCTCGTAACGAGTTTCGTGGAAAGCTTTGATGTTCAGTGGCTGGAGAAGGCGTACGGGCTGGTAGAACATGCTATTGAGAAAAGTAAACTGAATTTGTTAGAGAAGGAAACGCTGATTTATCTGTCTTTTGGGCTTGCCAAAGCCGGATTACCTAATCCTGCGTCGACTGTTTTGAGAAAGATGGTAGAGATGGAACAGTTTCCCCCTGTTGCTGCCTGGTCTGCAATCTTGGCTTACATGTCTCGAACAGCTCAAGGGGCTTACCTTGCTGCAGAGTTGATTCTCGAGATAGGTTACCTATTCCAAGATAACAGGATCGATCCGCGTAAGAAGTGTAATGCACCTTTGATTGCTATGAAGCCTAATACTACTGCTTTCAATGTCGCTTTGGCTGGCTGTCTCATATTTGGGACAACTAGGAAAGCCGAGCAGATCCTTGACATGATGCCTCGAGTTGGTGTCAAAATGGACGCTAACTTGTTGATATTAATGGCACAAGTATATGAGAGAAATGGACGAAGAGATGAGCTTACGAAACTTCAACGATACATAGATGAAGCCCACAACCTTACCGATATCCAGTATCGGCAATTCTACAACTGCTTGTTGACTTGCCATTTGAAATTCGGGGATCTAGATTCTGCATCCAACATGGTCTTGGAAATGCTAAGGAAGGCAAAAGCAGCACGAAGTTCTCTTGCAGTAGCAACACTGGTATTTGATGCTGCTGGAAAGGGCAACAAGTCTCTTGGACCGGGATCTCTGTCCGGTAAAAGTTCAAGCTATGTAGAATCAAATGGTTATGAAGATAATGGTTTAAGTAGCCCGTTAGTATCTTATGATGAGTTTTCTAGGGACAGAAATTTCTTGAGACTTGAGACTGATGCAAAGGAAGTACTTGGTGCAGTGTTAGCTAAGTTGCAGAGCCAAGTCAAATTGGTAACAACTGACCGCGGTATCCTCCAGCCAACTGAAAAACTTTTCGTGACATTAGTCAAGGCGTTTCTGGAAGCAGACAAGACCAAGGATTTGGCAGAGTTTCTAATAAAGGCCGACAAAGAAGATTCCCCAGCATCCAACGACAATTCAGCCTTGGTTCATGTAATTAATTCGTGCATATCACTTGGATGGTTAGACAAGGCGCATGACCTTCTCGATGAGATGTTTTTGGCTGGTGTAAGAACCGGTTCAGCTGTATATTCTTCTCTTTTAAAAGCATATTGTCAAGCAAAGCAAGCGGGAAATGTGGCATCACTTTTAAGAGATGCTCGTAAAGCCGGGATCCAGCTAGACTCAAGCTCTTATGAGGCATTGATCCAATCGAGGGTTCTTCAAAATGATACACAGGGAGCCCTCCATTTGTACAGAGAGATGAAGGAGGCTAAGATACCAAAAGCTGGCCATCAGGAGTTCGAGAGGTTAGTACATGAATGTGCAGGGGACGGTGAACCTAAGTTGATGGTAAAGCTCTTGCAGGAAATCAAGGAAGGGCAGAAATCCGATGCCGGGGTTCACGACTGGAACAACGTAATCCATTTCTTCTGCAAGAAGAGACTCATGCAAGACGCTGAGAAGGCGCTGACGAAGATGAGAAGCCTCGGGTACACCCCAAATGCACAAACATTCCATTCTATGGTAACTGGTTATGCTGCTGTAGGAGGAAAGTATACAGAAGTGACCGAGTTGTGGGGTGAGATGAAGTCCATTGCTGCTGCCACCTCAATGAAATTCGACCAGGAGCTCCTGGATTCGGTTCTTTACACCTTCGTGAGGGGCGGATTTTTCAGCCGAGCAAATGAAGTTGTGGAGATGATGGAGAAAGGGAAGATGTTTGTCGACAAATACAAGTACCGGACGCTTTTCTTGAAGTACCATAGAACAAGTTACAAAGGCAAGGCTCCCAAATTCCAGACAGAATCCCAACATAAAAAGAGGGAGGCTGCATTGGCGTTTAAGAATTGGGTTGGAGTTTGTTGAAGAGAATGCCTTTATTTGCTTCATACATGCCTCAATTTTAGCCTAATCAAGTTAATAAAGTATGATTTGCTTGCTTATGTCAATTAGTTCTTCACTCAACGGTCCAGCACTAATATATTCTCTAACTTAACTACCTGTGAGATTTTATCACAAAATGTCCTAGTATAATTAGGTATGAAACCACTCAATATAATATTTTGTGACGGGTTTTTTATTTTTCAATAGATTTTATTAATTTACATATTATAATATAAGTGAATGACATGTTGATTTATCACGAACCTAAGGTATTGTAATAATTAGTGGCGGATCCAGAAAAGAATATTAGGGGGATCAGTAAGAATAGTGTGCAACGCGTAATTTTTTTTTTTTAACAGAAATAGCATGTATATCGTCATTTAATCGAATCTTGATAGGCCTGAAATCATTTGAAAAGGCATATTGCACACCTATTAATGCCTCATTTGCATGGGTAACTAACATGTTCCAAGGCTACTCCCACATGAATGCTTAACAAAGAAACACACTTATTTTGAACACACTAACAATGTCTGATATCATTGCATCCCATTAATATGTTTGTCCAAGAATGATGATGCTTTGTTATTCTCTGAGATCACCATTTCATTTACTTTGCATTTTTGGATAGTTTGTTACTTGGTTCTTTTTTTCTGCCTACAATTGTAATCACAATCAACAAACAAGTCAGAGGTAAATAATATTAGGACTAGACTGTAAAGGGGCAATACCTCTCTAACGCATTTTATCAAGCAGTTGAAGGGCATATATGAAGGGCAACTCCAACTTTCAAAGGGGCAGCATCCAAGTCATCCATGGAGATTTACAGGAGTTTGGAGGGTCAGTTGACCCCACTTGCCCCTAAGTCAGTCCGCCCCTGGTAATAATACTAGATTGGTTTAATATAATATAAGTGAATTAGTAATATCACGCGACGATGTGACAGTACGCTGAAACTTCTCAATATTAACCACGTAGTTCACTCAAATTATAACACATGAACTAGTAGCACTATGTGAACGTATCAAAAGCAAGAATTTGAGAAAACCAATTGCCAAAATTATCCATGTCGTGTAAGGAAATTACCAAAATTATCCATATCGTGTAAGGAAATTACCAAAATTATCCATATCGTGTAAAGAAATTGCCAAAATTATTCACCCCAAATTAGACTATTGAGTGAAGAATCTTTGTAGATCTTGCTTTTACAACTAAACCAATACCGTTTGACATTTTTATTCAACCATCCTTCTAATATAAAAGCTTTCATCAATAAAACACTGATCTCCATTAGAACATAATAAAAAAATTGCGAACAAATATATAATGAGTCTTCGTATTCAACAAGTCTCTTAGAGTTTATTGACTTTCAAACGTAAGGATTAATCAGGGCATTGGCAGTGATCAAGATTTTTAGAATAGTACTTACGTGATATTCCTTTTGTTATTGAAAATTATTGTTGTAGTAAGAAGTTCATAGTGTAATTGTTTGATCTCTATTGGATGCTGAGAAAAGCAAGAAAATTTTTGAGTTGTGAACTATAATTTTTCTCCTTCTCCTTCTCTTTTACTATTTTCGTTGTGTGATTGCACAATTTCTGTTTGGCAGCTGAGAAAATCCAAGGAACTAAGTAAAAAGGGAAAATGTTTGTGTTGTTGTGATGTATGATTCTTCTTCTTCTTCTTCTTCTTCATTATTTTTGCATCTGTTCTGCCGTTTGAATTCCCCTGTTTTCCTTCTCAATCATGACTACGATTCTCCGTCTACAATATATGTGAATTATACATTACTGCAAAGTTGTTTATATGCCTGTGGCAGCAAACTTATTGAAATTTGATGTGTTCCGAATTTAATTTCGCGGCGTGATGCAAAACCTTCGCACCTTTTGCTCACCTGAATGCCGTGACCACCAATTTAACATCGGGAACGTAACAGAGCAACCAAAGCAAGTACCTCTTTAATCTACTAAAACCATGTACAGCATGACATATGGTGCGAAATTTACTTGACACTCAAATTAAACCCTCGTTTGACAATTGTAGTAGAATGGATAAGTGAGGGATCGTTCTAGACCGGGGATTAGGAGGGCTTGCTAAAACCTTCTAAATTGACTTAAAAACATAAAAACTAAATTAAAATACTCTTAACAAGACTACTATGACTCAGAATGGCTTTGAAAAACTCAAATTGTCTAAAACAATCAAATTGACTCAAATAGAAGCTAGAACTTGATTTAGACGAATTTGCAAGTGTTTATGACTCCAAAAGCTTAAAGATACAAAAAAATAAAACAAATACGAATGATTAAGACTCAACGAAATATGGGGGAAATGTGTTTGGACGATATTAAATTAAAAAGACAGAATATAATTAAAGGCAAAATGTAAATATGAATGTGATGAAAATATGGATGATGGAATAGCCAAGGGGTTCTTCTCCACACATGTTACACTTGCATACAATATTGATTCTCAGTTGGTCTTTCGATAAGTTGTGAAACTCAATGCTCCAAGTTAATTAGGTCCGCTTAAATTAACTTTCAGATTTCCCTAGATTCGTTGGATTGAATGGAATACGCATTACAACCAAATTATTCTTAATCAAAGTCCCTAACTATGGAATACGCATGATAGAGACATTCAACAAAGATCATTAAGTTCAACGGAAATCATAAACATCGACGAGGCATTCGTTACTATGGAATACGCATGAAACTTATGCCAAGAATTCATTTAACGCGATTGTTTATAAGCAACCTCCACTACTTGTGAATATAAGTTCATAACGATTAGGTGAAATTCACTTATATTCTAGCGTCATATTTATGCATGAAAATTAAGCGCGCATTCTTAATAAACATTCATAAATAAGTTATCAATCAAACGGTTAAACAAATTGAATCCACAACTTATGAAATTCCAACGAAAGTTAATCAATTCATATTGCAAATATAAACATAGTTTCGAATCACCCCCTAGCTAAAGGGGGGTTTAGTTCCTCATAACTTTGAAATCAAAGAAACACCTAAACATTCCAACAACTCAAACTTGAATTGTATGAACGTTTAGGCACTCTTCTCTTCCATTACAAAACAAAGAAAATTGAATTTAAACATTGAAATCAAAGAAATACCTAAAGATTCCAACAACTCAAACTTGAATTGTATGAACGTTTAGGCACTCTTCTCTTCTTCGTTATTATGGCACAAGGTCTAAGGGATGTTGTTGGTGTGTTGAATGGATTGGGGAATTATGGAAATGGATGAGGAAAGATAGAAAATGGAAAGAAACCCACGGCAAGGCTTGGAATTTCAGGATGTGAAGATGGTGTGTGTTTGTGTTGTGGTGTGAGAAATGGAGAGATTTGAATGGGGGATGAATGAATGGATGCAAGGGTATTTATAGGAGGAGTGGAGATGTATATGGCTATTTGTTTAAGGTGTTTGTGTTGAGGAATGATGGAAAAACAGCTAGGACAACATGTGAAAGCTGGAAAATAAAAGGGAAAGCTGGAATGTGGAATGGTGCCCACGGCAAAGTGTTGTTTGTTTGATGATGATGCATGTGATGGGTGGGAACAAAGGGGGAAACATGGCACAAGGGTGCTTGAGTGAATGATTGAATGTGCATGTGGATTAAAGAATGAGTGGTGGTGTAATGATGAAGTGAATGCATGTGGAATTGCAAGGAGGAAAGCTGAAATTGTGAAGGGAAGGCACGGCACAAGGTGTTTTGTAAAAGGGAAGATGGTGTGTGAATGCATGTGAAGATGCTAATAAATAATGCATGTAGGGTTAGGAAATAAAATCATAATTTAAAGGGGAATGATTAAAGGGTGTTGAATGAATTAAAGGGTGCATGTGTTGATTTGAATGTGCATGTGGGTGAATGTGAAGGGAATGCATGTGAAGATGCTAATAAATAATGCATGTAGGGTTAGGAAATAAAAACATAACTTAAAGGGGAATGATTAAAAGGTGTTGAAAGGTTTTGCATGGCTTTGAAGTGATTGTGGATTGGGCTAGGGTTTAAGTACATGAAATGGACCCAAATTGCTCCCTCTTGCATGGCAAGGAATGGTGTTTGTGTTAAGCCCAAGGCAAGGTGAATGTGATTGGGTTAGGGCCATTGTTTTGTGTCTTCAAGTGCATACAAGGCCTTCAAATTCGTCCATCCTCTTGGCTCCATGGATAAGTTATCCAATCCATGCCCAAAAATGCTCCAAATGGCCTTGAAATGCACTTTCTTGCTCCCTAGGCCCTTAGAACCTGAAAACACACAAAAGAAGCATAAAGAACTAAAATAACGAGAGAAACATAACGTAAATGCACGAGAACAAGCCATTTAAGTCGCATGAATATGCTCCTATCAAATACCCCCACACTTAGCTTTTGCTAGTCCTCGAGCAAAACAGAATAAAAACAAATAAACAAAACGACACTAAACACGTAAAACACAACCTAAACCTTCCAACAACCGTCTTAGGGATTTCCAATGCACATGACATGTTAAAAATCATCATTCTCACAGATTTTAGTCATCTTCCCACTTAAGTACATTCTTAATCATAGTCACCATATACTAGTTCACAATTAAGCATTTAAAACCATGTTTTGAATGTAGTAACATGCCTTAGAGAATTTGCTCAATTCCTTACAAGATATGCACTCGATTTTCACTCAGAATTTCTAACTACACACCCTAATCTAGTCATATGTGAGAAGATTGATGTAACATGAAAACGAACACTCACATATAAGTATCACAAAGAACGCAATTTCTGGAGTTAATAAGCATGTTTAGATATGATCTCATGAATGGAATGCTACTACTTAGACACAAGAACCAGTGACACCATAAGCTCATACCAAGTTCAAACTCCACAAATTGAAATACACAACACTCAAGATAGAAGTCAAGGGTTGTAACGGGGCTTGGGGTATGTGGATAACAAAGAAGGGATATGGAAAACAAAGGTTCTTAAAGAAATAGTGAGCAAAGCATTTGAATCAACTTAGAATTCACTTTTGAATGAAAACTCAACTTTTGAACAAAAAGGGAGAATTTAGACAATTTACGCCCAGAATTGGTGTTTTGGAACCTTTCTTCAATCACTTATTCTTTTCTCTCTTTTTTTTTTTTTTTTTTTTTTTTTTCTTTTTTGAATCTCAATACATAAACACTTAAACATTCTCTCCCCCACACTTATTTTCTTTCATAATGTAACTCAAAAGGAATTCAATTAAGTCATGCTCACTATCTTTTAAGAACAAGGGTGGGGATTGTCCTAAACTAGGCTAGGTGAGGAAAAAGTGGGTTAACAAAGAACATGGCTAACACGGCTCAACGGGGGTACAACTTACAACATATACGAAATATGGGAAGTGAGGCTATTTGGCTATGGTGGCAACTACACAACTTCATCTTGAATATGTGTTATGCAAATCAATAACATGCTTTGAATGAAATGGGCATGAGTTCTAGCATTTGGAACTATATGATGAAACGCCTTCTAAGTAGTAACCAAGCAAAGAATAATGAGATCATGCAACGTCTTTAGAAAACAAGAAATCACAGATTAAACTCTCCAAAGAACGTTATAGGCTCAAGTCTCTCAGGGTTGTAGCGTTTGTTTGAGTTCCTTCCTTCAAGCATGTTACAAAAACGAATTTTTTTTTTTCTTTTATGATTGCATGTGAAGTCATACATTATAACCATAACCAAGCATATACCAAGAGTAAATCAAACTTTTCTCTATGTTTATAACTCTTTCTAACCGTCATGCAATTATAAACCAAATCCTTATCATTGTGTTGGAAGGTACCCTAAGACACAAACTCACAAAAACGACTCAAAACACTCTTTTTAGGCTTTTCAAAAAATGTTTTTCAAATTTTTTATGTGATTTTCGGAGTTATAAAACAAAACACGCTAAAACAGTTTAAAAACACCTTAAAAACATTTAAAACAGCAAGGAACAACACTTGAAGTTATGGGTGATAAAATTCAACGAATTTGCATCAACATACTTAGTTACCCCCCCACACTTAAATCAAACATTGTCCTCAATGTTTTAAGCATAGATTCACACAAAGCATAAGTAAATACACAAAAAGCACTTAAACATACTAAACATGGCATAATGTAATTAACAAAGAGAAGAGTTTAGAGACGCAAATCTGGTTATAGAGTGTAAATTCCATCTTCTCCTTAGTAATTGCATTGAGGCTTTTGATCTTTGTGATTCCACAGGCTTACTCTTGAACTGGTTTCTGCCCATCGTTGATTTTCCTTTGTGCTACTTCTTGAACTGGGCAGCAGGATGGTTCTTTTGGTCTTCCCCGAAGGTCTGAGCTTACCCCTTTGGTCTGTTTCTTTGTTCAATCTTTCCAATTCGTATTGAAAAGGGTTGGAGGATAACTCAGCCTATGTTTGTCTCCACATGCTTCAATGTATCATTTTCACTTGCCTTACTCGCTCCCCTTTGCAGAAGTGGTCCCTTCTCCGGAAGTGTATCAACCGTTGAAGATGACTACTCGAGAGCAACGCTAGGTAAGCAATCAGGAATAGATTCCAGGCAGTTGGCTCCAGAACGGAAGACTGACTCCAAGTGCCGGCTGATTGCTTCTTTTACTTTGCCATGCGAGTAAGAACAAGGACAAAGAAAAAGACAGGGAAAGAGCATGATATGAGATACTTTTGCTTTTGACCTTGATGATATGAGATACCTTTGCTTTTGAAGAAGCGGTGAATGAATCAGCACATGTATTTGTTGTGCTGCTTCCTCCTGGATCATCTGTACTCCAGGCATCTGGTATCATCTTTGGGGAAGAAGAAAGAATTGAGTATTTCGAAAGGCTTTGCTGGGAGTGCGCCCTCAGAGGTGAGGGAGAGTTGGGCATTTTCTTCAGGTTTGCCCTGCCATAAAAGACGAAGGTCGACATATATAGAGATAATATCATGTGGTGATACTTTTTACCTTTGTCGACAAACGTTTTGATCCCGCAAATCCAGCTTTTTGAAATAGTGGCGCCTCTTCGATCTCTGAACACGCCTCTTCGATTTCTGAGCAGGCGCCCCTTCGATTTCTGAACGACGCCCCTTCGATTTCTGAGCAGGCGCCCCTTCTGACAAAGCTGCACGCGTCTTCTGAAAAGCAGAGAAAGCATCGCCGAACTTTGCGTTTGTCGGCTAAAGATGTGTAGTTGTGATGATGGCCTCCACGTGTTGTCTGAAAAGAAGAAATCTTTTGACAAAGTTGAACGCGCCTTCTGAAAAGTCGAGAAAGCGTCGCCTAAATTACGCCGGAGATTCTGGCTTTTTGAATTGGTGGACGCGTCGCCTTGGCTTTTTTATTGAGCTATCGATCACCACAACAAACACACTCTGCAGATTTCCCATTCTTGAAAATCGACTCCGGCCCTTTGAAATTTAACTCCATCCCTTCTCTTTGAACACTTTTGAAAAAATGGCAAACTCATCGAACCTTAGCTTGGAATTGAGCCTTAGCAGTGATACGGGCGCGCCGCGTCAAGGTAACGTATGGCGCCCTTCTTTCTTTTCTTCTAACGGTCCTCTCACAGGTGAAGACTCCGTGATGCAGGACGCCACAACAGCTACAATAGTAGCTAGGAACCTCCTCACTCCAAAAGATAGTAGGCTGCTGTCAGGACGGTCCGATGAGTTGGCCGTTCAAGAGTCCATCGCACTTAGTGTTCAGTGTGCGAGTTCTGTGTCCAACATGGGCCAACGCCTGCTTGCCCGCTCCCGTCAGGTGGAATCATTGATGGCAGAGGTGGAAAGTCTCAAGCAGGAGATCCAGCAGCTGAAGTATAAGAATAGAAGTTTGCACGTGCTTGCAAACAACTATTCGACGGGCATGAAGAGGAAGCTTAATGAGCTGCAAGAGTCTGAAGGTCGGATTCACAGTGACCGTCAAAGGTTTTCGTCTTTCCTCCAGAGGCACCTTTTTCCTGGCTCATCCAGCGCTTGGCCAAGTATTGAGGCCTGGAATGCTCTATCTTCGATGTCTCCCGCTCCGATGCCTTCTGCTCCTATGCCTTCTGTTCCTACGCCTTCCGCTCCGATGCCTTCTGTTCCTACGCCTTCCGCTTCAAGAGTAAAGCCACGTAGTGGGGCCTCAAGCAAACAACCTTTGTGATGCACCATCTTTCTTTGTTTAGCAGTGCCTATCAATAAATCAAACATTTTCTCAATGTTACAATCATAGACTCACACAATTAAAAAACAAACAAACAATAACATCTAAACAACCTAACAAGGCAAAAACAAAATAGCAACAAAGAGAAGAGTTTTGTAGGAATCTGGATTTGGAGTGTTTTCTAAGTCTTCCTTTGTTGAATGCATGGGTTGCCTCCCAAGTAGCGCTTTCTTTTACGTCTTGCAGCCGGACGGTACCTCCGTTTAAGCTTGACTAGGTTCCACGGCATGGAGGGGTACCTCCTCCACGACATGCTCCTCAAACGTCTCGTAATAGGGCTTCAATCGATGCCCATTCACTTTGAATTCTTGCTGCGTCCTTGAACTTTTGATTTGTACTGCACCATGAGAGAAAACATTAGTGACAATAAAAGGACCAACCCATTTGGAACGCAACTTACCAGGAAACAAACGTAGGCGAGAGTTGAAAAGTAACACTTTCTGCCCAACTGTGAAGGTCTTGGTTCGAATCATTTTATCATGGAATGCTTTGGTCTTGGCTTTGTACATCCAGGCATTCTCATAGGCTTCATTCCGAATCTCCTCAAGTTCATTCAATTGGAGCTTCCTATGAACTCCCGCTGCATCTATGTCCATGTTGAAAGTCTTCACGGCCCAATGTGCCTTGTGCTCTAACTCTACGGGCAAATGACATGGCTTACCATAGACGAGCCGAAAAGGTGACATCCCAATGGGTGTTTTGTATGCCGTACGATATGCCCACAGTGCATTATCTAAACGTAAGCTCCAATCCCTCCTTGTTGGTCCAACGGTCTTCTCCAAAATTTGTTTGATTTCTCGGTTAGACACCTCGGCTTGGCCATTTGTTTGAGGATGGTAAGGTGTGGAGACCTTATGGTTGACATGGTACTTTCTTAGCAACGCCTCAATGGTCCGATTGCAAAAGTGAGACCCTCCATCACTTATGATTACTCTCGGCATTCCAAACCTAGCAAAAATGTTAGTTTCACGAAATCTGCAACCACCTTAGAATCGTTAGTACGGGTGGCTTTTGCTTCCACCCATTTAGAAACATAATCAACGGCTAGCAAGATATAAGTGAAACCATAAGATGGAGGGAAAGGGCCCATGAAATCAATGCCCCAAACATCAAAAATTTCAACATTAAAGACAGGGGTTTGCGGCATTTGGTCCTTGGTACCTATGTTACCCATTCGTTGGCAACGATCACAAGACATACAAAAGGTTTTAGCATCCCTAAATATAGTCGGCCAATAAAAACCACACTCTAGAACCTTGAGGGCAATGCGTTGTGTGCCAAAATGACCACCACATGCATATGTGTGACAAAAGCTTAGAATTAAGTGAAATTCAGAATCATGCACACATCTACGTACAATTTGATCTGAGCAATACTTCCACAAATAAGGGTCATCCCAAACATAGAAACGTGCATCATTTTTAAGCTTATCACGTTGGTGCTTGTTTAGTTCATTTGGAATTTGTTTAGCCACCAAGTAATTCACTAAATCTGCATACCATGGTTCACTTACCTCAATGGATAGCAGCTGCTCATCGGGAAAAGTTTCAGGGATAGGTACGGCATGTTCATGCTCCTCGTGGATCATTCGGCTTAAATGGTCAGCCACTACATTCTCGCTTCCTTTCTTATCCCGGATTTCAATATCAAATTCTTGAAGAAGAAGAATCCAACGGATAAGCCTCGGCTTTGCTTCCTTTTTCGTGAGCAAGTACCTCAAAGCTGCATGATCAGAATAAACGATTACTTTAGTACCAATTAAATATGAACGGAATTTATCTAAAGCAAAAACCACAGCTAGAAGTTCTTTTTCCGTCGTGGAGTAGTTCAATTGGGCATCATTGAGAGTCCGAGAGGCATAGTATATGACATGCGGCCGCTTGTCTCTTCTTTGTCCTAGAACAGCTCCTAATGCATAGTCGGATGCATCACACATGAGCTCGAACGGAAGGCTCCAATCTGGAGGTACAATAATGGGGGCCGAGACTAGCTTCTCCTTGAGTTGGTTAAATGCCGAATTACACTCTTCATCAAACTTGAATGGCACATCTTTTTGAAGCAATCGGCAAAGAGGGTTGGACATCTTGGAGAAGTCCTTGATAAAACGCCTATAGAACCCTGCATGGCCAAGAAACGAACGTACCTCTCTAACCGAAGTAGGAGAGGGTAAGTGACGTACAAGGTCTATTTTCGATTTATCTACTTCAATTCCTTTTTCTGAAACAATATGTCCTAAAACTATACCTTGTTTCACCATAAAGTGACATTTCTCCCAATTCAAGACAAGGTTAGTTTCAACACATCATTTCAAAATTAAGGTCAAATTATCCAAGCAATTATCAAATGAACTCCCAAATACACTGAAATCATCCATGAAAACCTCAATGATTTTTTCAACAAAATCGGAAAATATACTTACCATACACCTTTGGAAAGTGGCCGGTGCGTTGCATAAGCCAAATGGCATGCGACGATAAGCAAATGTTCCAAAGGGACATGTGAATGTGGTCTTCTCTTGATCATTCGGGGCTATCACAATTTGGTTATATCCAGAGTATCCATCAAGAAAACAGTAAAAAGCATGACCGGCTAACCTTTCGAGCATCTGGTCGATGAATGGCAAAGGAAAGTGATCTTTCCTAGTCATGGCATTTAGCTTCCGGTAATCGATACATACTCGCCATCCAGTCTGAATGCGTGTAGGCACGAGCTCATTCTCATCATTCTTGATAACAGTTACTCCGGACTTCTTGGGAACGACTTGAACTGGAGAGACCCAACGGCTATCGGAGATAGGGTAGATCACTCCGCAATCCAAAAGCTTGATTATTTCCTTCTTCACCACTTCCATCATCGGAGGGTTGAGACGGCGTTGAGCCTCTCGAGTTGGTTTAGCACCCTCCTCAAGAAGTATACGGTGCATGCATGTGGTAGGGCTTATTCCTTTAATGTCGGCCAAAGTCCACCCTATGGCCGTTTTGTGCTCTCGCAGCACCCTCACAAGCTTCTCCTCCTCCATTGCCGTGAGACTTGATGAAATGATGACGGGCAATGTTTCGCTTTTTCCCAAAAACACATACTTCAAATGGTCCGGCAACGGCTTAAGTTCAAGCGATGGTGCCTGAACAACAGAAGGTAGCATCTTAGTGGAAACTGAATTTGAAAGTGAGAGTGGAACCTTACCATATTGTTGTGGCAATGACTCAAGGGCTGCCACAACCTCAATTATTTCTTCACTAGAACCCATTGCAAAGAATTCCTCCTCCTTGCCGTGGCCTTGCATTGGCCCAAATCCTTCATTTTTGCGCTCTATAGCCTTAGTGATGGTTGTTTCCAGGGCGTCCTCGTTCAATTCTTCAAGGTATACCTGCGCCAAAGAATCGATAACATCAATGGAAAAACAAGAATGGTCATCAACGGGATATCTCATAGTTTCAGAAATATTAAAATCAATCACTTCCCCATCGAATTCCATTGTCAAGGTGCCTTTGTATACATCAATCTTCGTTCGGGCCGTCTTCATGAATGGCCTACCAAGGAGAATCGGCAAAGATGTAGAATGGGCTGAATCCTCCATGTCTAGGACGTAGAAATCAGCCGGAAAAATTAAATGGTTCACCTGCACAAGCACATCTTCCAAAACTCCTTTTGGATACGCGTTAGAACGATCGGCCAATTGTATAATTACACCATCTTGTTTTAATTCACCCAAATTCATAGATGCATAAATAGAATAAGGCATGACATTTATGGATTCACCTAAATCAAGCATGGCATGTTCAAAACGATTATGTCCAATCACACATGGAATCGTGAAACTACCGGGGTCTTTGCACTTGGTAGGCAGTTTACGTTGCAAAACAGCGGACACATTCTCGCTTACCTTCACTACCTCTTTGTTTGCCCTTCTTCTCTTTGTATTGCATAGGTCCTTGAGGAATTTAGCATACTTTGGAACCTGTTTGATTGCATCGAGAAGCGGTATGTTCACTTGCACCTTCCGGAACGTTTCAAGAATGTCCTTCTCGCTTTCTTCCTTTTTTTCTTGCATGAACCTGCGAGGAAAAGGTACATTGGGCAGATTAGGACGTGAAGTACATGAATTTGAACTTAAATTACCTGATTTGGCCGAGTTAGGGTGATCTGCCTCAGGTTGTGTCGTCTCTTCATCTACTTTCTGGGCAGATTTGGGATTGTTTGGCTTGGTCCCAACTTCTTTTCCACCCCTTAGGGTGATGGCCTTGGCGGATTCGAATCCTCCCTTTGGATTGACTGTGGTTGAGCTAGGAAGCATTCCTTGCTCTCTAATCTGTCCAAGGAACTCAGAAATCTGCCCTATTTGTTTCTTCATATCCGTCATCTCCTTCTCGTTATTTGCTATCCGGTTGTTTTGATTTTGCAACCCCTGCGAAATAGAGGTTAGTAATTGCATAGCTTGATCACTTTCCAAGGACGTACCTGAATGAGATGATGCCGAAGGTTGTTGGGGTTGTTGGGGTTGTTGGGGTGCATACGGCTTGGAATAAAAACCAGGGGGGTTTGGCCTAAATCCTCCTTGTTGGGCAGCTTGTTGTGGCTCCCTCCATTTGAAGTTTGGATGGTCCCTCCATCCGGCATTGTAAGTGTTCGAGTATGGGTTGTTTTGATTTTGTCCTTGGAAACCAATTGCATTGGCAGATTCCCACCCACCATTCTCGATTAGTTGAGGGCACTTGTCGGATGGATGCCCTTGAATTGAGCACACGCCACAAACTTGGTGTTCTTGTGCTTTTGGACCAATCACAACCTGAGAAACAAGAGAAGTAAGATTAGCAAGTTGTGATTGAATTTCAGAAATAGCACTCACCTCATTTACACTTTGTTGTCGTGGGGCTTCCCTTTGGCCCACTCCTTCATATTGTTGAGCGTTGAGCGCTCGGTTGGCTATGAGAATCTTGGCATCCCTTGGTGTTTTGTCCACCAATGCTCCTCCCGCTGATGCATCAAGCATTTGACGTTCGATAGGAAGGAGGCCCTCATAGAAATATTGAAGGAGAAGTTCCTCCTTCATTTGATGTTGAGGACATGAAGCTACAAGGCCCTTGAAGCGCTCATAATAAGCCGGGAATGTCTCACCATGATTCTGTTGAATACCACTAATTTTCTTCCGTAGGAGAATCACTCTCGAAGTAGGGAAGAATTTCTCCAAGAAAGCACGCTTCATACTCTCCCACGAAGTCACAGTTCCCGGGGCTAGTTCGTAGAGCCAATCTTTGGCCTTGTCCATAAGTGAAAATGGAAAGGCCTTCATCTTCAATATACTCCCATCCACATTGACGGGGGTCATGCTCGAACAAACCACCTCGAACTCCTTCAAGTGTTTGTTGGGGTCTTCCATAGACAAGCCATGGAACTTCGAAATATGGTGTAACAAACTGGATTTGAGTTCAAATTCCTCAGTCTTCCCCTCTGCAGCCGTGGGGTATTGGATACAAAGAGGCAATGCATTATCCAAACCCGAGGCCGAAAGCTCCTTGATGGTTCTATTATCTTCTACCATGGCTTGTTCTTCTTCAAAAATCTGATCCGTGGGCTTTTCTTCTACACCTACTTCGTCTTCTTCAAGCCCAGGTTGTGGTGGCTCTTGTTGACTCCTCGTTCTCCTCAAAGTGCGTTCAAAATCACCGTCAAAGTCGGAGATGTTCTCTATAATAGGCCGAGAGCTACGAGTCATACACAGTACCTAAAAAAAAAACAAGGAAACAAACAAACTAAGAATCTGAAATAAGAATGCACGAAAAAAACAAAAAAAATATAAAAATAAAGACAAGGGATTAGCAAAGTTGCTAAATCCCCCGCAACGGCGCCAAAATTTGGTGCGAAATTTACTTGACACTCAAATTAAACCCTCGTTTGACAATTGTAGTAGAATGGATAAGTGAGGGATCGTTCTAGACCGGGGATTAGGAGGGCTTGCTAAAACCTTCTAAATTGACTTAAAAACATAAAAACTAAATTAAAATACTCTTAACAAGACTACTATGACTCAGAATGGCTTTGAAAAACTCAAATTGTCTAAAACAATCAAATTGACTCAAATAGAAGCTAGAACTTGATTTAGACGAATTTGCAAGTGTTTATGACTCCAAAAGCTTAAAGATACAAAAAAATAAAACAAATACGAATGATTAAGACTCAACGAAATATGGGGGAAATGTGTTTGGACGATATTAAATTAAAAAGACAGAATATAATTAAAGGCAAAATGTAAATATGAATGTGATGAAAATATGGATGATGGAATAGCCAAGGGGTTCTTCTCCACACATGTTACACTTGCATACAATATTGATTCTCAGTTGGTCTTTCGATAAGTTGTGAAACTCAATGCTCCAAGTTAATTAGGTCCGCTTAAATTAACTTTCAGATTTCCCTAGATTCGTTGGATTGAATGGAATACGCATTACAACCAAATTATTCTTAATCAAAGTCCCTAACTATGGAATACGCATGATAGAGACATTCAACAAAGATCATTAAGTTCAACGGAAATCATAAACATCGACGAGGCATTCGTTACTATGGAATACGCATGAAACTTATGCCAAGAATTCATTTAACGCGATTGTTTATAAGCAACCTCCACTACTTGTGAATATAAGTTCATAACGATTAGGTGAAATTCACTTATATTCTAGCGTCATGTTTATGCATGAAAATTAAGCGCGCATTCTTAATAAACATTCATAAATAAGTTATCAATCAAACGGTTAAACAAATTGAATCCACAACTTATGAAATTCCAACGAAAGTTAATCAATTCATATTGCAAATATAAACATAGTTTCGAATCACCCCCTAGCTAAAGGGGGGTTTAGTTCCTCATAACTTTGAAATCAAAGAAACACCTAAACATTCCAACAACTAAAACTTGAATTGTATGAACGTTTAGGCACTCTTCTCTTCCATTACAAAACAAAGAAAATTGAATTTAAACATTGAAATCAAAGAAATACCTAAAGATTCCAACAACTCAAACTTGAATTGTATGAACATTTAGGCACTCTTCTCTTCTTCGTTATTATGGCACAAGGTCTAAGGGATGTTGTTGGTGTGTTGAATGGATTGGGGAATTATGGAAATGGATGAGGAAAGATAGAAAATGGAAAGAAACCCACGGCAAGGCTTGGAATTTCAGGATGTGAAGATGGTGTGTGTTTGTGTTGTGGTGTGAGAAATGGAGAGATTTGAATGGGGGATGAATGAATGGATGCAATGGTATTTATAGGAGGAGTGGAGATGTATATGGCTATTTGTTTAAGGTGTTTGTGTGGAGGAATGATGGAAAAACAGCTAGGACAACATGTGAAAGCTGGAAAATAAAAGGGAAAGCTGGAATGTGGAATGGTGCCCACGGCAAAGTGTTGTTTGTTTGATGATGATGCATGTGATGGGTGGGAACAAAGGGGGAAACATGGCACAAGGGTGCTTGAGTGAATGATTGAATGTGCATGTGGATTAAAGAATGAGTGGTGGTGTAATGATGAAGTGAATGCATGTGGAATTGCAAGGAGGAAAGCTGAAATTGTGAAGGGAAGGCACGGCACAAGGTGTTTTGTAAAAGGGAAGATGGTGTGTGAATGCATGTGAAGATGCTAATAAATAATGCATGTAGGGTTAGGAAATAAAATCATAATTTAAAGGGGAATGATTAAAGGGTGTTGAATGAATTAAAGGGTGCATGTGGGTGAATGTGAAGGGAATGCATGTGAAGATGCTAATAAATAATGCATGTAGGGTTAGGAAATAAAAACATAACTTAAAGGGGAATGATTAAAAGGTGTTGAAAGGCTTTGCATGGCTTTGAAGTGATTGTGGATTGGGCTAGGGTTTAAGTACATGAAATGGACCCAAATTGCTCCCCCTTGCATGGCAAGGAATGGTGTTTGTGTTAAGCCCAAGGCAAGGTGAATGTGATTGGGTTAGGGCCATTGTTTTGTGTCTTCAAGTGCATACAAGGCCTTCAAATTCGTCCATCCTCTTGGCTCCATGGATAAGCTATCCAATCCATGCCCAAAAATGCTCCAAATGGCCTTGAAATGCACTTTCTTGCTCCCTAGGCCCTTAGAACCTGAAAACACACAAAAGAAACATAAAGGACTAAAATAACGAGAGAAACATAACGTAAATGCACGAGAACAAGCCATTTAAGTCGCATGAATATGCTCCTATCAACATACAATGTGAATGCTGAAGAAACTAGCTAGGCGCTACACAGGCGGTGGATGGAAGTCATGTTTTTGAGATTGGCATTGCACTTTTCACTTAGCAATGGTTGGTCTTGTACATTTAGATTGTCACATTCAACTTATCGTTAAATTTATTATTTCAGTGTTTTGTTTTTGTGGTTATGGTGGAACTGAAACATCTTATGTAAGACTTCGGAATGCAAGCTGGAACGGAATTTCCGTTTCCTCCATTGGTATTCCGAATCCAAATCCGTAAATTTCCGAATCTGAACATTTCATAAAAAGATTGGATGGTAATTGTATTTATTTTCTTCAATTTACTAAGTTGGATAAGGGATCCATATTGCCTAGTACTCTTATAGCCACCATCCTCCCATCAGGTTTAATTTCTTGTAGAGATTTATGGCCCACTGAAGTTACTCATGGGCTACTATGTTCTAGAGCCCAATTATTGTGGACTTTCAAGTTCAAGTTAATAAGCTCTAGAGACCAATCGAACAATGTGAGGTAATAAGTTCTGGAGCCCAATTATGGATTACGAAAGCGTTTCTATAACACTCATCATGAGATTCCCTTAAGGACGAGGCTCAATAAGTATGTATGAGGATGCATGAAATGAAGTGGTGTACTCGATGTTTAGGTTCGGTTTACGTGAAGTAAATTTGGTTGTCACAAGGAATATATATCCATGTTTTTGTGCACAATGACACTTATAACGAAAATCTTTGAAGGGAAAGACATAAAAGAAAAGTATAAGTATCATGACTAGTAAACTCAAATGTCTAGGTTCAAGTTTACACGCAAGTTTGGTTATCACTAAGTCTATTGACAGATCCACGTTGGGACTCGGAGGCTGGAAAAAACACAAGGCATGTCCTTCAGGGGCCCTTCAAATGTTGATACGAAACCTTGTGTGTCCATTAAGTGTTTGATGAAATGTATGATCAGCATGACTAATCGGCATCACTTGGCAATTGGTAGGGATCTCGACAGAACACAATGCACAACATGTCTTGGCAAAGGACAACCAAAACATTAAATGTTTGATGAAATGTACCGTTAAAAACTTGAAAACAAAATTGTGCTTCCATTTTCATTTTAAAAAAAAAAAAAAAAAAAAACTTCGATTTTTTACACTATTCAATCGCAAAATGATTAGCCACAAAAGTGATTAATTAAACTCGTACCTAAAATCCCAAATCACTTGCAGAATTATCAGAGCCAATTAAAGCGATGAGTGGCGAGTGACGTCTTTCAAATACGAGGTGGAAAATTTTCGAAACACGAGAAGGGTCTGCCAAGACTGCCATGGCTGACTGAAGAAGCTACAGCCTCGATACTTCTGAAGAAAGAGGGTGTGCACGTGGAAGTTAATATATAGAGAATGCCAATTAATTAGTCTTCAAATATGACACTAACGATGATATCACCATCACAAATATTGTAGACAGTGAGTAATTAATCTCTGCCTCTGATGACTAGTGTTGACCGTTGGATCATCGCAAGCCCTCGTGTGCGTCTGACGCACTGAGTCGTCCTCAGCAGCCAGCAGCACTGACGCCTTGTACAACAAGCAATGGACAATGACTTTAATTTCCCCCCAAAACCCTAATTAATAAAAGTTCTTAAGTAACCATGACATCAGTCAAAACGTTGCAGTTTTGTACTTTCTCCGATCATATCATCCTATCTATATCTAGCTTTAGATTTTATTAGCTTTCAGAAGTTATCTCCTGAGACATTGCCACTTCCATGTTTAAGACCAAATCATTCTGTCAATATTTCCAGACAATGAGTAAATGCAGATTAGAGTTTAGGGTTTAGTGCGTCACACACACTTCATTATTCCGAATCGATCCTCTCATTGTGTTTTGGCACTTTGCTGTCTGGATTCTGGAAATTGTTCACAATATTCATCGGTTTTAGGGTTTCTAGGGTTCTTAGGGGTTTTGAAAAGTGGGAAAAGTGGAATTTTTGTTTGTGTGCATTGTAATTATAAATCAATAGTTTGATGATGGCGTGGGATGAGTAGGGTTTTGAGGCCATGACTTTGACTGGGTGGGACTTTGAGAAAAAAACACATGCTGAGAACATGCCCTCGTGCCATCTTCAAGCGTGCGGCAAATATTGTCAGAATTTCTTGGACAAATTCCACGTTTAGAAAATGTTTCATCTAGAAGAGGAGAACACTTGCGTTAGAATTGGAGACCACTTAAGGTGAAAGAAGAACCGGTTATAATATTTATATGGTGAAATATATGATGTAACATTAGTGAGGATCAAAGGAGGACTTTCCTCGCTTCTGGAAAGTAGGATAGTATTGTCGTTTAACAAATTTTGAAACCCATTCAAAAAGGAAAAAGTGAAGAAGTAGCTAGCTAGCATGATTTCTTGTCACTCTTGAATCTGATACTGTTTAAAGTGATACAAATGTGGTTTCAGATAACGGTAGTGATTGGTCATGTGCAACATATATGTGCAAAGTCATCATTTAGATCGTATGTATAAAGGAAGAACCAAAGCTACCTAGGACCACATGACGCAGCTGCAGCATAAGCAAGTAAATGATTGAATGTTGCATTGCATCAGGCATATTGATCATGACAAAACACTGAAATTACAATGATATATATACATCATGGAGGTGCAGAAAATATGTAGTTGGTCATCATGACTACTGTTGCTGCTGCTGCTGCTTATGATGCTTTTAAGATATTTGGATCGAATCGATACATCTATGCTCTAATAGATTATAGTTAATTTGAATAGGGTAACGATTTTGACCATCCGTTTTCAAAGGACTTAAAAATTAACGTGATAACTATTTTCGGTTTTAATGAATAGGTTCTCTACTTACATCAACTAGCATATGATGGCGGTCATGTATCGCCCTTCAGGACATCTATCTTTGAAGGAGGTAGGGAGGTTCGACTTAACTTGTTCCCGATAGGGTACTACAAAAGAGGATTGAATTCGGGTTATCAAGAAGCATGATTGATTCTCCCTGAATCGATGTCCAGTCAATTGATAAGAACTGTAAATTCGTCGACAATATATCTAAGTACGTAGTCGGTTCATATATCCATTAGCGTAACACTTTTGTGAATGTGCCTATGTGGGATTAAATGATTTATATCCATTCAACTTATAACATGTCTTAAATTTGTAATGCTACAGCGTCTTAAATTCTTATGACGCGCCGATTCTTCTTATACAGATAAGTTAATTGTAATTGGTTTATAGTAAATTAGTTTACTGAATCTGTAACCTAATGTTTTGTTGTTGTGATTTTAGAATATCTCTTAAATCAATCTCACTCATTCGACTTCGTTACCTTATTAGACGCAAGACGTGAGGCTTGGAGACAAAATTTCGAGACTAATGTTCGGGTCATGGACAATTGGTAACTGGACATGGGATACCAAAATCCAACACAAAACAAAAGTGTTTAATCAACTCGACCTTTTAATCCAATGTTACGCCAAACATCGTATGTTGTTAGGATGCAAAGACAGAGATCAGTACGCAGGATAGTCGTGTAGGAAGGTGAACCCTTCCTTCACTTTTTCCCTTTAGGCTTCTTCAAAATTTGTCTAGGGTTTTGCGGTGTCTTAGACGACTCTGTGTCCTTTTAAAAGCAAGATAATTTGGTTTGCTTCATAAAACAGAAACCAAATGTGTCGCCCCCTTACCCCACTTGGATTTTCTGCCTCCCCTCTTTACTATTAATCACTTCTACAAAAGCTTATTAGGTTAAGCTTGGTGAGAAAATTCTCACACATAGACTTATTCAAGTTAGCTAGAATAGTATGCTCCTAGCTGTCCTAAATTTGAATAGTTCTCGGTGTAGTTTAGATCAATTTACAAGCCTTTTTGCCAAACTGTTTAACTAACTGCAAGTAAGCACCAAATTCACTAATTCGGATTAATACAAAAGCAGAAATCCTGGCCAGAACTGAGAAACAGGAAGCAAAGCTTTGATCAAAGTAAATTCCTTGCTCCACTGACCGTGTACTGCATTGCTTATGCGTGCAGCCTGTGCTCAACTTTGTCTTCGAAGTTATGAATTCATCGAGATTTGTGCAACACTTCGACTTTGCTGTTTCTTTTCTTTCTTTTGATATGAATGAAATGAGCCCTCTGTAGATGTACAAATTACAGTCATCTCTACTACAGTAGCATACAGTGATGGGCTACACATGCGCCAATATTTCTTTAGACAAAAGAACACTGCTCGACTCATTTCCGCAAAGGTACAAAAGAGCATTGCATGCAGCACACATATATAGAAATAACTCGTCAAATGTATTAAAAGAAATGTTTATATGTGTTAAGCTGTATATTACAAGTACGGAACTCATTCCCATGAAAGACACCAAGTATTCTCCGACTCATGTTTCATGATAAAAAAACATCCAACTCATAATTCCAACAGAAGAATGGTGGATTTGAGAAATTTCACAATATTCTACCATTCATATATCTAGCTCTTTCTATTAAAATACTCATGTTATCATTTACTCATTCGATTTCTCAATCGATTCTTCAAAAACTTTATAACAAAAATGCTATTTCAACGTTAGAAGTACTGCTAACTAGAAAAGTTGATGCTAATGTTACAAACAAGTAAGCTAGTGAAATATTTTGTTATTGTCACAAGCATGTACATTTTTTTCCCCCACAAAACTGTGTCGAGCATCCGTTTCGACTCGGCCCGGTGACTCTGTCCTTGCATATATAACTTCAAACTTATGAAATACATATGAGTGTACGTAATATTTATTATTTTTGCACTTACTTTTAAAAATTGATGTAGAACAGCTGCGAGAAAGAAAAGAAAAAAGTGAAAAGGAATCATAACAGGAAGCAGGGAATCTCCGTAACTTGAATGATGTGTCCAGGTCGACAAATCCTGTGGGGCTCTCAGTTGCCACATGGGCAGAATTTGTAGGCCACATTTTTGTCACTTCGACCAATTTCCTTTTACATTCCCCACTCCAGCTTACTGCCACGTGTAAACGGACCCCGTCACCGCCAGCAGCACGTACCGTACATCAAACTGGAAATTTCACTTCATCCATCAATTCTCTTCTACATTGCTCATTTCAGCTTACTTCACGTTCACGTACAATTTAACTAAGATATTAACAAATTTCTGCAGAATGATTAAAATAATTTATGATGGACAAACTCATGAACCAAAGTGAAGAGTTATATCAATCTCATGACCATTTTAGCTAAAAAGGTTTAGTTTGACAAAAGTACTCTTTAAAATGTGGTTGCTCACGTGACAATTTAACGATGGTGTTGACGGATTTTTCACAGAATGATCAAAATGATTTACGATGGACAAACACATAGACCGCTTCTATTGATTTTCAATTTGAAAGATCAAAATGAGAAGTTATACCAATCCCATATACTATTTTGGCTAAAAAGCTTAACCACTTGGCATGTCAAACACTCTCACAAACTGTCGTTCCTAAGTTTTCTAAAACATTTTAGTTCTCCTAAATTGTAAGATATGCCAATTCTTCCGTCAAATTGAAGATTATTTTCATCCGTTTTAATGGTGGAAAACTAACAAAAAGTATGATGAATTTGAAACATGAGGATAAGTTCCAAAACCAAACGGACTGTGGTGCACGCGCACATTGAGCGAGTGAGATAAGAAAGGAAAGTAGGTTCAGTGGAGCACGGAAAACCCAATGAGACGGCGACGGGTCTTGGTGTTGGGAACAAGGGCCGTTTTCATGCGCGCGGATTTCAGTTAAACTTTAACCTTTTTCACCTTTCGGTAAAAACCGACCAGACTTCCAACACTGTAACAAAGTTTTATATGGAAAAATAAAGAAATTTTTTATTGTAATTGGAACACGAGTGTTACATCATGTTATTATATAAATAATAGAAAATTTAATTTTTTAAGTTATTAATTTTTTATCACATATATCCTACTATTTGTATAATAATATATGTACCACCTCATATTCTGACCACATTAAAAAATCTCTCGAAAAAATGACACCTTCTAGCAGTATTATTGGTCACTACAATTAATTAATATTTTTTTCTTCTTTTATTTGGGAATGTACAAGCACCTATTATTTTATTTCTTTCTTGAAGTTCGTATATTTATTTAAGAGTTTGATTTTCCAACTTTTTCAGTGAGTGTCTGTCATCCCATGCTATGAAATTAACATAAAAAAATAAAGTTTTAAATTTGAATAACTACTCAATCTTTACCATAATCTTAAATTCGTCATAACTTTTTAGAACATTTTAAATAATTACTTTAAATTTTGAAAACTAGACATCTATTAGGTTCATTATCGGTAAACGATGACGTAAACAAATATTAAGCTTGTGTTAACTCTCAAGTCATCTATAAAAATCTGAATTTCCAAAATGACATTATTTAGCTAAGCAAATTTATGGTTTAACTTAGCTAAAATTGATCAATTTGAGAAATTAGAACTCCAAAGGCGTCGATTAGTGAAACCCAACTTTAGTGTTTGTCCACCTCATCATTTAATGCTAGTAGCGTCATCATTTAATGCTGGTAAAGTCCCTAGTGACTTACCAAATGTCTAATTTTCAAAACGTTAGGTAGTTATTTAGAATGTTTTAAAAGGTTGAGACTAATTTTGAATTACCCTAAAAGATTAGGTAGTTTTTTGTACTTAACCTTAAAAAAATACTCGTAGTTGTTTAAATTAACCGCATTTAAATTTACAAACGACATATTGTCAATCAGATAGACTATATATTTGTATTGTACAGAAAATGCAATTAAACGCATTATAAAAGGAATTTGTTTTCGACTCGAAATAAATTGGATAGGGTGAGTAAAAGTTTTAGCTCAAATGATATTGAATGAGATTTGGCTTTTTTTTTTTTTTTTTTTTTTTTTTTTTTTTTTTTTTGGTTTGATGGAATTTAAATTGTATTTTGAAAACGTGTACGTACTAAAAATGGGTTGTTGTTGGTCAATAAATTGCACCCATCTCTGCAGACACAGGTCTGAAATCTGATCTACCAGAGTCTACAACAAGTACATTTACTTCCCACTTTTCTTTGTCTTGGCACTTCAAGTTGCGAAGAGATATTAAAGTGTGTTGGAATACAATTCGGTATACTAAGTATCATAATATAAGTGGTTGAATATTTGAAATTTTTTTTTAAAGGAAAATTAATGAAAATGATTTAAAAACTTTGAGTTTTAACGAAAAAGACAAAATGGTGTTGTGAGTAAATAGCAACAGGATTGACTTTTTAGAGCAAAAATGTGATTTTTTCGTTAAAGTGAACAGTACCAGGAGTTTTTCGTTAAAACTCTCAATTTTTAAACTATTTGTATTATGACACTTAGTATATTGGGCCATGTTTCCAACACAACCCAAGACGCATAGATGAAAACCTAACACCATATACACTAGGATATTGGACCACATGCAAAAGATAATTCATAAGCATACAAAACACAATTTGATACACGTGACTTCTCACATAGAACGAGCGAACTATGTTCTAAGTTTGTTTGAGAAAATGTAAGTTGTTTTTGTTCTCATGGGGGTACAATTGGAATTTGAACATAATGACCAGCTGAAGGACAACAACTTACATGAAAGGTGTACATCATCCTTGTGATGTCTCGTTTCAATGATATAACGTTATGTGAAGATAAACTTATACATATAATTATATGATTAACAAGAAATGTCAATGTGACAGTATTTCCGTGCTATAGAGAAGACTTTTGAGAAGATTGTTGTAGGTTAGGGAAACCCACGTTCTATAGGGTTGCCCTCACGAATCAATTTGTTTTTTCCTATTCTGGTACAACCATAAGACCCAAAGATTGGTGAAAAAAAGAGCAAAAAGTAAAAATTATTTGTTTATTTGCGTAGGCAAAATCATTAGAAGCAAGCAACAGAAAAAAGAAATTTTAAATCAATCAGCAGACCTTCAACTTCTCCCATTTTATTCACCAGTAATGAGTATCCATCCCATCTTGTCACATCTCACCACTTTTTTCTGTACCCAATGCGACAAAATAAAATAAAATAATTATTTTCACTTATGGGTAACGAACTAGTTCTAAGTTTCTAACACAATTATGTTTAAGATTCATTATTATAAAGACTTGACGTGAAAAATGAAGTACAGACTGTCAACTATCCAAACTTAATAAACTTATTCAGACGGAATTCTTTGTTCTTCATACAAATACTTCACTTTTCAATAAAAAATAAAATAAAGCTAAGCTTGACACTAATGATTTTCTCCTCTACTTTTTTTTTACACTGAAAACTTCAATGATTTTATCTTATTTTTTTATTAAAAAATAATTAGTCAACAGATTAGACGTCAAACGAACTTGGTGGCGCCGCCAAACCCGGGTCAGCTCATCCTGCAAAAAGAAAATCAAGAAGGTAGTTAGTTATGATTCTTATGAATGTTTCAAGCTCTTTTTAAGAGATAAATTTGCTTATACCAAAAATGTTACTGTAGTAGTATTTTAAGTCAATCACGCACTACTATGCCTATTTATTAACTTTCAACATAAAACTTTTTGATTAGTTTGGAATACTGCTGCAATGACATTTCCGTTATGATTAATTTCCAACCCAAACAATTCAATAAAGTCAAAAGCAACATTCAATTTCCATAATCTTACCTGATTACCAAGATCACTCAAGATCACTCAAATCCACCAAGCCAGAAACTTCCAAATTTGCCAATTGGGAAATTTGGGGATGAAAAGAACTAAAACCTGTAAACGTGTGGGGTTACTTAGAAGGTGTCAACAAATTCACCCAAAATTTGTACCTGCCTGCTCTGTGTGTGTGTGTGATGAGGAAAAGTATGGGGAGAATTAGACAAAGAAGAATGTAGGAAATTGCAGCCAAAAACTGTGAAAAGGGAAAGAAAGTGAGAGGCCAACCTTCTTCTGGACTGTGGGCAAAACAGTCTGTCTTTATCACCATCAGCAATTGCTTTGTGCCCACTTGCAATTTGGGGACCAGAAGATCTTCAACTGATAAGAAGCAAGAACAAGACAAAGAGATCTTCTCAGCAATACAACTTTAATCGGGAAAGAAGACACGTTTTATGCCCATGCTTTCGAAAAAAATATGCGCAGTACATGTTCGATATTTTCATGCATGATTAGGAAGTCAACTGGAGATTACTGGAAGCGTTATTGGCATAAAGATTCGATCTTTTTCATGACAATGACATTTTTTGTGCGGTAAAGAAAACCCTTTGCTCGTGTTATCGGAAATAATGCTGAGGGATTGTTTAAAATGAGGGAAGATGGTGAAAAGTACCTGAATGATTGAGGAGGTGAAATGGGGTTGGAATTCCGGATAATTTTGTGTTTCGGTTATGGTGTTTTGTAATCGTAGGAATTCCTGTTTACAGACTGTGAACGTTAGATTCAATTATAAACTATAAAGTGAACTCTAAAAATACGTAAGTAAACCGGATCATAGGATATTACCTGATGTAACAGTGCAGTAAATTCTGCTTCAGAAGGGACAGGCCACCCTTCAATAGAAATTGAGGCCGGTGTATGCATGGGAGTGTGGCAACAGCTCCTCTACCTCGATTCTGGAACTGGAACAACTCATACTTTTCTTGATTCGGCTACGGTTAATAGACTCAACCTCTGCCAGAAATACACCGTAGACTGGCCTATGATCTGAGAATCTTGACTCCCCACGAACATAAGACAGTTGCTGGAGGCCTCTTCCGTACCATAATATACGATCGCACCTTCACATGCATAAAGTATGTTTAGATATTCATATAATCTAAAAAACTAAATGATTTCCTCTCGAAAATTTTTCTACAAGAGATTTGTTGTTAGTACCATGCTGGAGTTCTTCGCTTCTCCTTGGTGTGCCTATCATCGCCTGCATACCGATCTGAATTATTTAGATACTTGTATGTAGGAGGGAAATATATCCTCCCTTCATTCCATCCCTCAAAGACGCGTCCTCTTAGTTGCTCTATTCGTAGCTGATAGTATAATCCATCAAAATTTCAGATACAAGCCATTCTAAAGCAAGTCAAAAAAGACCACAACTCTTTTTTTCTTTCCTTTTCTTTTTGGTCCCATGGGGGAACACGAGATTAACACATTTGAAAGAAAAGCACAGTGCTTGTAGTGGAATAGGTTGCATACCTGGTCATTCTCTAACAATGCCCTCCAGTTGCGCATCTCAACAAGAGCTTTTGCAGAGCGGTAAGAAAGGGCAATGCGATAATTCAAATCCCCAAGCCAGATAATTCGACTGCACAAGGAAACTTCGTTTTAAAATTTTCTCCAAGGCTAGTTTCTTAGAAATTTTAAACTTCAAAGAGAAAGAAGGGAAAAACTTAGATAAGCAGATAATTAGAGAAATTCAACAAACACAGGGGCTTACTCGTGGTCTAGTATAGTCTGAGGAGAGTTTTCATCTCCCATGCCATTAACCCGAGGAAACCTTGTCTTCCTAAGGATCTCCATGACATCGGAATTTCTACGAAGTTCATCTCCTTCCTTTTGCCCAGAGGTGAGATGAGTACAGATGAAGCAAAAACTTGTTTGATGCAAAGACATGCTAATGGAAATTGAACCCTGGAAAACTCAAGACAATAAGATTGCTGCATCTCCTGGAAGTACGAAATACATTTCATAAGAAAAATGTGTACCTTATTTCCGAGATAGCCCATTAATCCTCTTCCAACACAAGACACTTTCAAATTGCGAACATCATGTCGAAGATCACTTTTTACCCACACTGTCAAAAATATACCAACCATTTGCTTGCTGGCAACCAAGCAGTATCTCGAGTGGCCTAGCTGTCTATCTCTATCCTCCATTGAGAAAGACCCACTGTTGGACATTGGTGAATAATGTGTCACAACAGGTGAATCACCAGGTACATTCTCATCATCAGAGGAACCCCATCTGTAATTGGGATCATAATCACTTGATATGTGCCCAAACATAACCCGATCACAAACACTGAATCGCCTATCAAGTCTGGGTTGCGGCATTGACATGTCATTGTCCATTCTCATGCTGCGGCTCAAGGATTGAAAGGACCTGCGATGAAAGAAAGAGGAGGCCTTCTCCCTTGCCGATCCCTCAAAGTCCGCATCTAATTCTACAATTGGATCAGTTACTGGCGAAGGTGTATGGAAAGCCCCGCTTGTTCCAGGAAGATTATTTAGAGTCTTCCTTATAAGAGCTAACCACTTTTTAGCTGGCGCGATGTCTTCCGCGCCTAAAACATTGCCGGCATTCAAAGGAACTATTTCTTGGAACCTGGAAACCAAAGGGATGGATGAGGATTCTATTACCAAACAAAAACGTTGCACAGATTAGAGAGAACATATCTAGATATGCAAGAACCTACCCAAGAACATAAATATCAGCAGGTGGAGAGGTATGAAGCCAATCTTCGAGATTCAAACAACTCGGAGGAGATTTTCCAGCCACATTCCATGTAGCTACAAAGATCCTGTGCCCACATTGAACACCATAAATCTCACATACAAGAGAAGGCTCTTACCCCGAAAATTTCGGTTTAAACCTTTTCATCCACAAAGAAGAAGTGCTTAATTACAACTAATTTACAAGACAATGCTGGTTTCATTTCATACCTGTAATTATGTACATCTGTAACCTGTGATGCTTCCATATCAATCTTACCCCGCCGGATTCTATCCGAATGCCTCTTGCTCAATCTTTCTGTGGATTTAGTTGGGGTTTAAGAGGTGATTAGTCAAAGATTAAAGAATTGGCCAGAAAATTAGGAGACTCTAAACAGAAAGCATGATTATCTTTTTATGCTAAGAATGTTGTGGTCCAAAGCAAAAACTGAATAATTAGAACTGAACCTGTTTTGCTTTTCTTGATTGTGCATGCCTCCCTCTCTGAATGGTTGTTCCTCCACTCTCCATCAACACCTGAAAAAGATAACCCCATAAAGTTGTTAAAGCTGAGCTTTTTCCACTGTTGATACATTCAAATGATTCAAAAACCACCACAAGAAAACAAAACAAAACAATAAGAACATTTTTCAAGTTACAAAATAAATGAAGAAAATAATAATATTAATAATAATTAAAAGAAATTGCTGCAGAAAAGAGGAAGAAAACAAATGGAAGATCTTGAAGCTGCAGGGTCCATTAAAATCTGAAATTTTCTCTACCCAAAATTGCAGTGATGCAGATTAGAGCATTGCAGGAGTGTTCAGAGCAAAGAAGAATCTAAAAATGCAGAGAAATCCCTTTTTTTTATTTTATCTTGATGTAAAATCCAAGGTTCCCAAATCAGAAATCCCAAACTCTTATAAAATCCAAATCAATGCATGTATGTGACAATAACCTCCGTAAACGGCGTCGTCTGCATCGAAGTCCTCGGCTTTGCTCTTGATGTTGAACCATTTTTTGACCAGTGTCTTGGGCCATGAAAGCTTCAGAAATTAGCTCAAAAAAGTCAGCAATCTCAGAACCAAAATGCAGAAGAAATTGGAAAAGTGGTGGCATTTTATCGAACCTTGCTTTTCTTGGAATTCTCATCTCTCATTGTTTCACCGCTTCATAAATGGATGTCTGTAATGCGGATGGAGAAAGAAGAAGAAGGCCAACAAAATTAAACCCCAAGAAGAAGAAAAAGAACCCAGAAAAATGGGCTCAAAAGCTCTGGTTTTTTGCAGGGAAACAATGGGAAAAGCTCAGTGAGTTGGTTAGGAGAAGAAAAGAACAAAAATGGGTAGTGGGAAAAGCCCCTTGTTTCTCAATCAATGAAGAGAACCCAAATGGGCATTTTATTTTCCCGGCTTCCAAATAGAAAGTTAAAATCCGAAATATCCAACTGGGTACTTTCCTCTTGCACTTCTCTTCTGTGTTTGGCAGGAGAAAAAACAGAGGTACTTTCCTCTTGCACTTCTCTTCTGTGTTTGGCAGGAGAAAAAACAGAGGAAACTCGAAGGGGAAGAAACAGGAGGAGGACACAGCCCTCTAAGTATAAATCAAGACAAAGAGAGAGAGAGAGAGTGAAAGTGTGGGAGTTGTCTGTGAGAAAAACCTCGTTATGGGTACAGAGCAAAGTATCGAATTTTGAAGAGAGAATAAAGTGGAGTGGTATAAGAGTGAGAGGAAGGAGAGGGGAGACAGAGAGAGAGAGAGAGAGAGAGAGAGGAGTGAGCTTGGCTCTGTGTGTCGAGAGGCTTTTTACCCCAAAGTCCAAGGCCGACCCAGCCCTTTGCTTGGGAATTGGGGAGAATGGGCACTCGGGCTGTGGCTTTGGATTATATTTGGTCACCCACTCACACCCAACTTCCCACACTGCCCCTGCCAAGCTTTCTCTCTCTAAATTCTGCCCCCTCTCTCTCTAAGTTAGGTTTGATCTAAAACCCAAGCAGTCAAAGAACCCAACAAAAGAAATCGATAAAAGAGATTAATGCATTTGGGAGTTTGTTACAATACGTAGTACTGACTGATCTCTTTGATTTTGAAATAAGAAGGCAGGTTAACAATAACTTAGTTCGAATTTGTTTTTTACGATAATCGAATTTAAGAACTCTTACTTACAAATAGTACGAAATATCACTAGAACGTAAATTTAAGTAACACTTGACTTCTTGCGAACTTTATAATACGTGATTGTGTTTGCACAATTGGTAGGAATGTTTGGAGGGCTTTTTTTGTATAGGTCAAGAATGTTGACCCCAATGTGGTGTGCTTGCTTTGAGACATTCATAGCCATAGATTTTTATAGGGTTTCATAGAGGGTGTATTTTTGTATAAGAAAAATGGGGTTTCTTCTCCAATGGAAGTTCATTGCTGAGGTGTGGGAGATTGGAAGAATGTTTGTGGTCCAACTTAAGAAGCAATTGCATGCAAATATCTCCTCAAAACCTTCAATGGTTTGCTTTTTAGTTGAACACTAGGTTACATTGCTATGCAAAATTGAGGCCCTTTTGACTCCATCAAGACTTGTGTCCATGAGAACCAAGGCATTTGTCCCAGTTTTGGGGGTATCAGTTTGGATAATTTCAACTTGCTAATATGCAAGCTCACATTTCGTATATTTTGGATGAATGTAAAGTTTGTGTCTTGAAAAATGCCCCCTTCATAAAAACACTTGCTTATGCAAATATTGAACGTTAGATTTGTATTTTTTGGGGGATGCAAGACCTCAGTCTATCTCCTCGTGTGATGTCTCGTTTAAGAAGAGAGATATGGTATATGATATATCAGGGGCGGAGGGTGGTGATGCCTTGGGGGACGTGTGCCCCCTCTCACTCATTTTTTGGTTATAAGATTATTGCATTAATCATATTAAATAAGGAACTTTAACGAAAAACTCTTGGTACTGTTTATTTTAACGAAAAATCACATTTTTACACTAAAAAATCAATCCTGGTACTATCACTTTACCTTTTATTTTGTCTTTATCGTTAAAACTCAAAGTTTTCAAGCTATTTTTATTAGTTTTCCTTGTTAAATAATGAATAATTTCTCTTTAGCTCTTAAGTGCCCCTCCTTTCTTCCATGTTTCTCACTCACTCTCATGTTTAAATCTTGTTGAGTAGCATATATTTCGTTAATTACGAATGAGTATGACATTGTTAATACAACAATAAATAAAAGTTAAATAACAGAGCAACAAAATTAGGTATTTTGCTGGTAAGTTTCAAGGTACCAATACATCACAAGTATACAAGTCACGAGCCAAATTAACCACTCAATATTTCAAATTAATCCAAGAACACAAGACATGGACCAAACTAGTTCACCTTAGTTCACATAAAGGTAGGATCTTGCTAGGCAATTGAGAGTCCCTAATCCTAGCTTAACACAATTCACAACCCCACGCGATCTCCTAGGTTTTTGAGCCTAAGTATCGATTAACATTGTTTAATCCCTAATCTTGAACAAAGTAATTTCTTGGATTAAGCTCTCCGGGCTTGATTTATTAATTGACTAATCTTAACACACATGCTATATGTGGGAGACTGTGTCTTCTTCCCCTATCATACTACTTAATTGTTCATATTTCAAGGTTATCTAATTAAACTATTAAGCTAGACAGCTAAACACACCAATGAAAACTACAGAGTCTTCATCTCCCAAATGCCAAATGGGAATCCCTCACAAACCCCATCGAATCCACTACTCTAGTGAAGCTTCCACTACCCTCATAGCCAACCATCCCCAATATATGTTGGCAACGATTTGTCTAAAACACATAGAGCTGTCATACAAACGGCCCACTTTTCTACCAGCATGGCATTTGGCCAAATCTCCTTCATATACAGTCATACATGTATAGATATGACCGCGACACCCCATATTGTGCTTGGCCGATGTTGTGTCTCGCATCGGAAAAGTACTAGGTCAATTTGGATTGTGTAAGTAATTGCATGTAGTCTCATTAGTGACTAGTCATACCAAGATCGATGTGGTGCTGATATGGCAACTGGTTCATGATAGATGGTATTAAAGCCAACCCAAACACATAGTATATTGTGTTGGCTAGTGTTGAGTCTCACATATGGAAAAGTACTAGGTCATTTTGGGATGTATAAGTAATTGCATGTAGTCTCACTAGTGACTAGTCTTACCAAGCTCGATGTAGTGTTGATAAGGCATATGGGTCGTGACAAATGGTATTAGAGCCAACCCAAAAGCATAATATATTGTGTTGGCTAGTGTTGAGTCTCACATACGGAAAAGTACTAGGTCATTTTGGGCTGTATAAGTAATTGCATGTAGTCTCACTAGTGACTAGTCTTACCAAGCTCGATGTACGGATGTAGTGCTGATATGGCATCTAGGTTGTGACAAATGGTATTAGAGCCAACCCAAACACATAGTATATTGAGTCGGCTAGTGTTGAGTCTCACATTAGAAAGGTACTGAGTAACCTCTATAAGTGATTGCATGTAGTCTCACTAGTGAGACTAGTTCTTTATATTATAATGAGAAAATGACGAATAGGTGGTGCAAGATGATATCATCAAGGGACCCTAAACGTTGGCTAATGCATGTCAAAATGGCATCACCCTGGGACAGTGCAAGAACTGTGAGAAAAACAAATGCTAAACTTACGAAAGAGTGATGGGCAAAAGGAAATGAGGGAAGAGACAGACTACCCTACAACTCGATCGAATACTTTTCTTTTTACTAGTAACTGTTTCCTCACAGAAAAATTTCAACAAAGTGGGACCAAAGAGGACACCATCTAATCGGATTCAGTTATGATGAATGTGGATACATGCATGATTCTCTCCAATCTCTCCCTTTTCTTTTACATGACTTGTACCTTATCCTTTGGTAAAACGTGACGTGGAACATCCATCTGCAACTTCATATTATTAGAGAAAACTTAGTCAAATTGTACATAAATTCGGTCCTCTTTCTTTGTGGTTCATGGCCGGCTGATGTAAAATGTATTTCCTCACTCTCATGTCCCACCATCATTCATCATGAAGTTTTGGTTATGCATGGTGAAATTCATACTGTCGTTTTCTCTTTCTCCTTGATTTGTTTCTTCAATTTGGAAAAAGAAAAAAGAGAATGAGTTTCTCACTCTAATTGTGAATAGATAAATGCTCCACCATTGAAGTTACATGTCATGTATGAAAGGTTATTTCTCAAAATTATTATCCAACTCAGATTGTGCGTCCATAATGATTTTAACTCTACATTTGCGACTAACACATAATAAATTTGATGCTCAACCGATAAATAAAAAGAAAAACTCAGAATCTCTAGTGCTAGGATGTTGGAAAACTCTTCCTCGTTTGAAAATCAAACAGGTAAAAATCCTAGATAGACAAACGAGGTAGTCAAAGGGATGATCTTTGATTTGTACTTTGGGCAAAGTATCTTCTTCTCTTAGTGAGAACATGATTTTCTTTCTGTTTCTTTTGCTTTTTTCAGCTTTGAAAACACCCTCTTAAGACCTGGTTTGGTACTGAGGTGATTCTGAAAAAAGCTACTATCAAAAAAAGCTGGGAGCTGTTTTTGTGTTTGGTAAACACTCAGCTTCAGCTTTTTTTCACAGTTTTGGATGAAAAAAAGCCAAAAACAAGAAACTGCAAAACCTAGCTTTGAAAAATCGGCTTTTTTTCACATCTGTTTTACATAAAAGTTTACCAAACACTCTAATACTGCTTTTTTTTCTTTTCAAAAGCACTTTTACAAAAAAGTTTACCAAACACTCTGCTGCTTTATTTCACAGCTGCTTATTCTCATAGCACAACAGAAGCAGTTTTTTTTCAAAGCACAGCAATACCAAACCTGCCCTAAGGCAGCCCCTCCCATCCTTTCTTTTGTTTTGCCTAACCAAAAATCTAAGGTGTCAAAATTTTGGATGTTATTTGTGTTTTTGTGGGTATCTTTTGTTATAAGATGTGTTTCCAAAGCACCTCTGGGATTGGGCTTCAAGTACTTGGGGTGATGTGGGCATGTGGCTTCTGATGTACACTCGGTGTCCGTCGATTCTCTGACATGTATTTGTACATTTGCACAGTATATATACATGACAACATAAATTTTTCATTGAAAGTTAAACTTGTTAATTATGCTAAAAACATATATTCTTAAGTAGTGGCTTCCATGCTACATTATTCATTTGTCCAAGTCTACATAAGAGTAGCGTATTGCATTAGGTCGACGAAAACGGATATGTGTGGGACCTAAATGCATGAGGCACTCTTATGTGTGCATTGGACGAACAAGTGATGTGGTACGAAAGGTCAGAGTAAAAATTATCTCTAATAATTAGGCCTCATCTTTATACAACAGAGAAATATTATGACTAGTTATTTAACATGTTGAGTTGAATTTGACCATCCTTGCTTGCAGAAATTATAAAGAATAAACCATCAAAATCAGTCTGTGTGCATGTGCTCAACTGAACCTAGCACTCATCTACAACCAAATGAAGCATGTAGAATAATTTGCTTGTCACATTATAAAGTTCGTAACAAAGAGGCCATTATTGGTAATAAAAGTGAATCATGTAACATATCATAAATAAAATACATATACCAAATATTTTCCCTAAAAAGAATAGGATTTTTATCACAAATAGTTTTGGAAATTGATCCACCTCATCAAGATGTTTCCTGAAATTAAAAATTAATCGATATACGTGATCGCAACTGTTTATTGAACATTGTGCGGTCATTTTTTGTTAGATACTATTTATATTTAATTTTAAATTTTAAATTTTAAAATGATTTATAACTGCACGATGTATGATGGATGATCCCGATCACGGGATTCTTAAGATCCCTAGGAAAAGGATCCGGCGCGCCGGATCATTTTCCATAAATCAATGCAGTATTTCCGTTACAATTCCATCAAAATTTCTGTTATGTGCTGATGTGACATATAATTGAGTGTCACAAGTCAAATTAAATATTTATTTTTATATAATTAAAAACAAAAATTAAAAAGGAATTTTTTGTTTTTTGATTTTCCTTTTTTATATTCTGAATCTGCTTCAAACACGATGGTCAGTGACTGTGGCAGGCGGAAATAAATCTGGGTTTAGGCACATGAACGGTTGGTCAGGCATGGAAGTCTGGGAATTATGGTGGTCTAGTGCGAGATGGTACGAGGTAGCGATGGGATGGGATTTGAGAGCGGTGGTTTCACGAGAACGCGAGTCACTTTGGGTTGCAAGTTAGGCGTGCGCAGGCTAGTGGTTTGCGGGTTGGGCGGAACTAAACAGGTTGGTGGATGAGGATTGGGCTTCCTGGATGCAACTCACCACCTCGCAGCCGCCGCATTTGGTCTCGGATCGACCCAGTTGCCCATTCTTTTCTTCCTAGCTTTTTGTTAGGCTCTCATCCAAAAAACATAAGCCAAAAAAATAAAGGGAAACCTGTAGAAAATATGTGATGCAGAGAAATAGTATTGTGAAGATGATGATTTCCTACATTCATTTCACCGTATAGATAAATCAAAGTTTACAAGAGTCCTATTGCAACCATGAAACAACTCTTAATAGATTCATCAACTCTGAATTGCAGTTGGGTTCTTAGTATATATATATATATATATGTTTTTTTTTTTTTTGGGGAAAGAGTAAGAAATCTTGCTGGCAAATTGAACCCAGAAAACAAAATCTCAATCTGCTGGACAGAAAGACATTTGCTTATTTGTTGTTAGGTTTGAAAACCTTGGTGAGATAGAGATTTTGGGAAACTTCTGTTTTGATGAGGGTTTCCTAGAGCAACAAAATCAAGATTGAAAGTCTTTCAATACAGGTAATGGGGAAGAAGACGGGGTGGTGGTTCGGGGAAGACGACAGCAGGAAAATTAGAGGTCAAATCTAGGTTTTGGAGAAGAATTGAAAAAGGTGAAAAACAAAGTTTTAAAGTTTTAATTGTATAAAATTAAAATTTTTTTTTAATTTTTTTAAATATTTTAATTTTTCATGGTAATATTTAATTAGACTTTTGGGACCCACTTATGTGTCACATTAGCATATAACAGAATTTTTTACGGAATTGTAACGAAATGACTACATTGATTTGCAACACCTATTTTCAGGGACTACATTGATTGATTTTCATTTTCAGAAATTATCTTGATGAGATGGGTCAATTTAAAGATCATTTGTAATAAAAATCCAAAAGAATATTGTAGACATCGAAATCTCAGTAAAATAAATGTTAACCAATGTATTCAAATTACAACATTTATTTACTTCACCAACCTCACACACTTACTTCACCTACAACATCAACTTACTTCACCTACAACCTCCACTCACTTCACCAAAAAAATGAATGGTGGTGATTCACTCTCAAAACCTATAAATAGGCTTCTCCATCAAGAGGAATAGAAAACCAGTTCACAAATATCATATAAAAAATAAAATACAAATTGACTTGTTGATATTGATGTGAAGTTTTTCACTTTTGGGTAGAAAAAAAAAATCTCATATTTCATCCACTTTAGTGTCCTGGCTAAGATCTTGTCACTGTCTTTCCTTCCCTTTCATTTTCCTAGCTTGTATCGCCACCCAACCATCCAATCCAAGGTGTTTCTTGCTGCCCTTCAGATCTTTGAGGTCCTTTGTCTATTTCATCGTATGTTTATTTTTTTTATCCCTTCCAACCTTAGCAATGCTTGGCTTAATCTGCATAACTTGTTATAGTTAGACATGTCAAATTTATGATTACTAATTTTCTGTGGTTCGTCATGCTTAAGAGCTGCAGTTAGGTGGCAAGAAACTACGACCAAATATGTATAGTATTAGTTCATACTTAATACAACCGTATTTTAGTATGAATACACACGTGATCGTGGACGATAGATTGTCAGGTTCATTCTTTTCTAGTAAAGTATAAAATTAATCTTAAACCATAAGATCGACAAATTCAGCTCTTCCATAGGTAGGCAATCCAATCACTACTGTAAACAAGTAAAAGTAATACATTTATTTATAACTTTGTCGTTTCACATTTCTAACACCATTTACAAAAGCTACAAGTTTGCTGGTTCTCTTTGTGTTTACAAGTAAAAGTTACAATTTTGTATGTCGCTCTTATTCTTGTACGTAGGTATTAAAGTGTTTTCTCGCCACTCCTTGCACAACTTTCATCCTCCTTCTACCACCAAGATTACTTTTGATGTAGAGCAAAACCCCTAGACTCTCCTTGTTGGCAAATCCTGTAATAGCCTTTTCAACTTTTTTATCATGAGTTTCAAAAATATAATGTACTCTAGGATAATCAAGATTGGCGTAGCCACCCACAAGGCTAAGGTGGGCTATAGCCCATGGAGGTTTTCTGTAAGGGTAGTGCTATCTAGACACTCATTTTTACTTCTTACACACCTCTCTCAATTGTGGGTTGTTCGGATCGAATGAATTAATGATGATCATTGACAAAATATTAATAAGACTGTGTTAGAAGTAAAAATGGGTTTGTGAATAGATCTATTCTTTTGTAAACTCATGCTTATAGCCTACTCAATTTCAATACATATTATTATTTAATGTATATTTAGTAGAGGATAAGTAGTAAATAATACGTTTTATGCTAAAAGTTATAAATTAGTTCCATCTCCAGTCCCCCTTTATCCTATTCTTTAAAGAAAAAGACCATTTACTCTATGTAATTTAGTCTATGCTTCTTACTCAAGAAAAGAAAATTAATTTCTTTAAATCCACAATTAAATCCCTATCTCCGCAATTCTTTACTTTCCATTGTAAACTTTCAATGAATGTCACCTTTGGTAATGTGACATCCCACATCGCCCAGGGGAGTGATTCTTAAATGTATATTCTCATCCCTACCTAGCATGAGGCCTTTTGGGAGCTCACTAGCCTCGGGTTCCATAGGAACTTCGAAGTTAAGCGAGTAGCGCGCGAGAGCACTCCCAGGATGGGTGACCTATTGGGAAGTTCTCGTGTGAGTTCCCAGAAACAAAATCGTGAGGGTGTGCTGGGGCCTAAAGCGGACAATATCGTGCTACGATGGAGTCGGACCCGGGAAGTGGTCCTGCCTGGGTCGGGATGTGACAATTTGGTATCAGAGCCTAACCCTGGTCGCGTGTGTGCCGACGAGGACGTCGGGCCCCTAAAAGGGGTGGATTGTGACATCTCACATCGCCCAGGGGAGTGATCCTTAACTGTATATTCCCATCCTTACCTAGCATGAGGCCTTTTGGGAGCTCACTGGCTTCGGGTTCCGTAGGAACTCCGAAGTTAAGCGAGTAGCGCGCGAGAGCACTCCCAGGATGGGTGACCCATTGGGAAGTTCTCGTGTGAGTTCCTAGAAACAAAACTGTGAGGGTGTGTTGGGGGTCCAAAGCGGACAATATCGTGCTACGGTGGAGTCGGGCCCGAGAAGTGGTCCCACCCGGGTCAGGATGTGACAGGTAAGTTCTTAATCTCTTTATTTACTTATTCTTGATTTAATTAGTAGGTTAATTATTTATATGGTCCTTGAATTTATCGGTTAGGGTTATGATTTTGAGAATAGTTTATATTATGTTGTTGTTCTTTTATATTGATTATTATAAAATTTTATATAAGCAAAAAAATAAACATATGATTTTATGGTACTATTTTCAGCTAGCCCACCCAAGAAAAAAATCCTAACTCCGCCCTTGATCAAGAGGTCAAAAAATTTAATGTCTAAACAATTATCGTCTTAGAGTGTGCACATAAATATGCATGAGAAGTCGCACAAGATAGGATAAATATTCTTTGTATCAATTGAAGAATGAAAAAAAGAAAAGAAAATATACACTACTACAAAAGTCGTTTATTGTGTCGAAGGCTGGTGTCGATTTTATATAATATACTGGTGGATAAGACATTTCCGACAATCTCTTTACATGGCTTCGGAAGTACTGTCGGTTATAACCGACATAGATTGTTAATGTCAGATTAAACCGACATAGTTTTCAATTTTTAACTGACATAGACTGTCTATGTTGCTTATAACCAACATAGTTTTTAATTTTTTTAAATGATGGTGTTGTATAAAAAGAGAATAGTGTCGCTTTCAACTGACATAAAGTTAATGTCGGTTAAAGAACCATTTCTTGCGCTTCTACCCGACAGTATATTTTTATTTTTAGATATTTTCAAACTTCCTGGTGGTTGTAGCCGACATGTTGGTGTTTTTTATATACCCTGCCTCGTGTCTTCTTCTTCCTCTCTCGCATTTTTCTTATTTGTTCTTCTTCATCTTCATTTATTCCTTCTTCTTCACAGTAAGTTTTTCTTGCTTCTATTATTTTTATTTTCTCCTCTTATGTTTAATTTTTGTTTACAATTTAATTTTGTAGGGATTTTATTTGAGCTGGTTGAGTACATAAAGAATTGATCAACGATGGAATTCTTCCATAATTCAGGTTTCTATCACTAAATTTCTTAAATTTAAAATTGTTTAATACACAAGTTTATTTATTTAAAAATTTTAATTTAAGTAATTAGATAAATTTGTAGTATTTATATTAAATTAATAAATATTTAGTCAAATTAATTGATTTTGTCACTTGAATTGTTATGAGAAAATGCAAATAAATAATATTTATAAGCATTTATGTTAAATTAACAATATTAATATTAAATATAACATAAACTGATAATATTTAGTAATAAAGGAATATATTATGTTAAATTAATTTATTTTTGCACTCTAATTGTTATGAGGACATACAAAACTTGAATTTAACAAACAATTGATAGGAGCATATTCATGCGACTTAAATGGCTTGTTCTCGTGCATTTACGTTATGTTTCTTTAGTTATTTTAGTACTTTAAGCTATTTTCGTGTGTTTATAGGTCCAAAGGGCTAAAGGAGCAAAAAGATGCATTTTGGAGACTTTTGGAGCACTTTTGGGCTAAGGATGGATAGCTTATGCTTGGAGCCAAAGTGTTGGACGAAATTGAAGACCTAATTGAAGACCAAAGTGTTGGAACCTTGTTCTCTTTAGTTTTAGGACATTTAAAACCTTTCCTAATCCCAATCATGCCATGCATAACACACATCCATTCTAACACATTGTCATTGCACATGCATTTCCTTCATTAGTTAATTCACATGCTCCATACTTATCATCACCACTCATTACTTATCACATATCATCACCACTTATCACTTATCATTCACCACTTATCATATCATACATTCATTTATCACTTATCATAATCATTCACTTATCACTTAACATATCATACACTTATCACTTATCACTCATAATCATCTACAACATCCACCTACTTCACCTACAACATCCACCTACTTCACCTACAACATCCACCTAATTCACCTACAACATCCACCTACTTCACCTACAACATCCACCTAATTCACCTACAACATCCACCTACTTCACCTACAACATCCACCTACTTCACCTACAAATGACATAGCCATATGTTCCCTCCACTACTCCTATAAATACCCTTGCATTCATTCATTCATGGACATCTCATTTCATACACAACACATTACAAACACATTCTCCCTTCCCTAGCCGTGAGCTTCCCATCCATTCCCTTATAATCCAAACACCACTCCTCATCCATTTCCATAATCCCCCAAACCGCACCTTAGACCTTGTGCTACAACAACGAGGAAGATAAGAGGGCCTAAACGTTCATACAATTCAAGTGTGAGTTGTTGGAATGTTTAGGTGTTTCTTTGATTTCAAAGTTTAAATTTAATTCTCTTTGTTTTGTACGTATGAGGAATGGAAGAGAAGAGTGCCTAAACGTTCATACAATTCAAGTTTGAGTTGTTGGAATGTTTAGGCGTTTCTTTGATTTCAAAGATATGAGGAATTAAACCCCCTTTAGCTAGGGGGTGATTCGAAACTATGTTTATATTTGCAATATGAATTGATTAACTTTCGTTGGAATTTCATAAGTTGTGGATTCAATTTGTTTAACCGTTTGATTGATAACTTATTTATGAATGTTTATTAAGAATGCGCGCTTAATTTTCATGCATAAATATGACGCTAGAATATAAGTGAATTTCACCTAATCGTTATGAACTTATATTCACAAGTAGTGGAGGTTGCTTATAAACAATCGCGTTAAACGAATTCTTGGCACTAGTTTCATGCGTATTCCATAGTAACGAATGCCTCGTCAACACTTATAGTTTTCATAATGCTTAATGATCTTTGATTGTATCTTTATTGTGCTTTTCACGTAAAGGACTTTTGGAGAATGTGGTGAATTGCGTTGCGCTAACCCATCCAATTCATTAACTTAAGGAAAACTTGACGGTTAATTTAAGCGGACCTAATTAACCCGGAGTGTTGAGTTTCATAATTTATCGAAAGACCAACTGAGAATCAATCTTGTATGCAAGTGTAACATGTGTGGAGAAGAACCCCTTGGCTATTCCATCATCCATATTTTCATCACATTCATATTTACATTTTGCCTTTAATTACAATTTGTCCATTTAATTTAATCTCGTCCAAACACAATCCCCCCTTTACTTTATTGTTCAATTTAATTAGAAATCAATTTAGTTTATGTTTTAAAGTATTTTTGAATTCTTTGAGTCTAGTATAGTGTTTTATATTGTGTTTTTACGTTTTTGAGTCAGTTTCCAAGAGATTAACAATCCCTCCTAATCCCCGGTCCAGAACGATCCCTACTTGCACCTATACTACAATTTGACAAAAAGAGGGTTTAATTTGTGCGCGTATAAAACTCGCATCAAATTTTTGGCGCCGTTGCCGGGGATTAGCAACTTTGCTAATCCCTTGGTTCTTTTCTTTTTTTTGGTTTAGTTGTTTTCGTTTTAGTTTCTAACTTAGTGTTGTTTTCTTTGTTTGTTGTTACTTTTGATATTTGATTTAGTTCTCTTTCTTTGATTTTAGGTACTAGAGAAGTAAGATATGGATTTTGCTAGCATTCAAGCTCAATTGGCAAATCTTACTTCTAAATTGTTGCCGTATGCCGAAAGGACCACAATGCAGAGTGTCCCTACATTTGGTGCTTCATATAGGCAAGGATTTCAAGCCAATCAATGTCCACAAAGAGATTGGAGGGATCATTCAAACTCTATATGGTGGGAAGATCAACAAGTTCAACGTGAAGCATATTGGCAACCATATGAGGAGTTCTATTCAAGACCTATGCAGCCACCACAACTTCATATGCAATATGCTCAATTAAATTTAAGTTCGCCAATAGATTATATTCAAATTCTTAATGAAATAAATTCTTTGGCGCAGGGGTCACAAAATCAAGCCAAGGAGGCTCAACAAGAAGCATATTGGCAACCATATGAGGAGTTCAATACAACACCTATGCAGCCACCACAACCTCCCCCACAACAATTCCAATCAAGTTCAAGTATGTCCATGGATAATGATAAAAATTTTCAATTACTAACCTCTTTGACGCAGGACGAACAAAATCAAGACAAGAAGTTGGGTAAATTGGACGAGCAATTTGGGCAGATTATGGAGTTCATGAAACAAATTCAAGAGCAAAGTGAACTTTCCAACTCAACTATTGAAAACTCGAAGGAAGATTTTGAAATCCATAATGCTATCACTTTGGGAAGTGCTATGGAGGTTGGAGCTGACCTAAAAATGTCCAAACATAGCCTAGAAGTGGATGAAGAGCTGCTAATTGAGGAGGAGGAAGAAGACATGCACACGGCAAGGGTAGAACAACCCTTGCCGCAGCCCCCTAAGCCCTCTAAACCACCCACCACCAGTAAGGACGTCCCAATTCCATGTTATTCTGATGTTATTCCACCCAATGTCCCTTTTCTTAGCAGGTTTTTGATTCCCAACCAAGAAGAGAGTAAAAAGGACATCGTGGAAGCCTTCCCAAAGGAGCAAAATGCTATTCAAATTCTTGGTGCAACACAGCAAGTTTTAGATGGTGTTGAATTCTTCAAAGGACTTTGTACACCAAGAAGAATGATTCAAGAGAAGGTAGTGGCTGGAGAAGATGTAGAAGGCATCAAAGAGGACATATTTGAAACCACAATTCCCAAGGAAGTTGGATTTTATGACACGGGACAAGTCATAACTTTCGAAGGGGTGTTTATTCTGGAGTTCATTTTGGAGCACACAGGTAAGCCGCCTCCCCGAATTTCAATTTTCTTTTATACTAACATGTGGTTAATGATTCAGGCACCCAATCTGGAATTTAAACTATTACCGGATCATTTCAAGTATCACCGCCCATTCAAAGATAAATTCCATGCCGTTTGATTTTATTTATGTAAAAAAAAAAAAAAAAAAAAAAAAAAAAAAAAAAAAAAAGATACTAAACATGGAGAAAGGTGGAGCTTCACAAAGGTTGTTTACGTGAAGCCCCACTACGAGGCGCAGAAGCGGAAGGCGCAGAAGCGGGAGGCATAGAAGCGGGAGGCATCGGAGCGGAAGCCATCGGAGCGGGAGGCATCGGAGCTAGAGCATTCCAGGCCTCAATACTTGGCCAAGCGCTGGATGACCCAGGAAAAAGGTGCCTCTGGAGATAAGACGCAAGCCTTTGACGGTCATTGTGAATTCGACCCTCAGATTCTTGCAGCTCATCAAGCTTCCTCTTCATGCCCGACGAATAGTTATTTGCAAGCACATGCAAACTTCTATTCTCATACTTAAGCTGCTGGATCTCCTGCTTGAGACTTTCCACCTCTGCCATCAATGATTCCACCTGACGGGAGCGGGCAAGCAGGCGTTGGCCCATGTTGGACACAGAACTCGCACACTGAACACTAAGTGCGAGGGACTCTTGAACGGCCAACTCATCGGACCGTCCTGACAGCAGCCTACTATCTTTTGGAGTGAGGAGGTTCCTAGCTACTATTGTAGCTGTTGTGGCGTCCTGCATCACGGAGTCTTCACCTGTGAGAGGACCGTTAGAAGAAAAGAAAGAAGGGCGCCATACGTTACCTTGACGCGGCGCGCCCGTATCACTGCTAAGGCTCAATTCCAAGCTAAGGTTCGATGAGTTTGCCATTTTTCAAAAGTGTTCAAAGAGAAGGGATGGAGTTAAATTTCAAAGGGCCGGAGTCGATTTTCTTCAGAGTGTGTTTGTTGTGGTGATCGATAGCTCAATAAAAAAGCCAAGGCGACGCGTCCACCAATTCAAAAAGCCGGAATTTCCGGCGTAATTTAGGCGACGCTCCCTCGGATTTTCAGAAAACGCGTTCAACTTTGTCAAAAGATTTCTGACAAAGCTGAAAACACGTGGAGGCCATCATCGCATCTACACATCTTTAGCCGACAAGCGCAAAGTTCGGCGACGCTTTCTCTGCTTTTCAGAATACGCGTGCAGCTTTGTCAAAAGGAGCCGCATCTGCACTACCACGTGTCGTTCAGAAAGCGAAGGGGCGTCGTTCAGAAATCGAAGGGGCGCCTGCTCAAAAATCGAAGAGGCGTATTCAAAGATCGAAGAGGCGCCACTATTTCAAAGAGCCGGATTTGCGGGATCAAAACGTTTGTCGACAAGGGTAAAAAGTACCACCACTTGATATTATCTCTATATATGTCGACCTTCGTCTTTTATGGCAGGGCAAACCTGAAGAAAATGCCCAACTCTCCCTCACCTCTGAGGGCGCACTCCCAGCAAAGCCTTTCAAAATACTCAATTCTTTCTTCTTCCCCAAAGATGATACCAGATGCCTGGAGTACATATGACCCAGGAGGAAACGGCGGATTGAAGCATGTGCTGATTCATTCACCGCTTCTTCAAAGCAAAGGTATCTCATATCATCAAGGTCAAAAGCAAAAGTATCTCATATCATGCTCTTTCCCTGTCTTTTTCTTTGTCCTTGTTCTTACTCGCATGGCAAAGTAAAAGAAGCAATCAGCCGGCACTTGGAGTCAGTCTTCCGATCTGGAGCCAACTGCCTGGAATCTATTCCTGATTGCTTACCTAGCGTTGCTCTCGAGTAGTCATCTTCAACGGTTGATACACTTCCAGAGAAGGGACCACTTCTACAAAGGGGAGCGAGTAAGGCAAGTGAAAATGATACATTGAAGCATGTGGAGACAAACTTAGGCTGAGTTATCCTCCAACCCTTTTCAATACGAATTGGAAAGATTGAACAAAGAAACAGACCAAAGGAGTAAGCTCAGACCTTCGGAGGAGACCAAAAGAACCATCCTGCTGCCCAGTTCAAGAAGTAGCACAAAGGAAAATCAACGATGGGCAGAAACCAGTTCAAGAGTAAGCCTGTGGAATCACAAAGATCAAAGCCTCAATGCAATTACCAAGGAGAAGATGGAATTTACACTCTATAACCAGATTTGCGTCTCTAAACTCTTCTCTTTGTTAATTACATTATGCCATGTTTAATATGTTTAGTTGCTTTTTGTGTGTTTACTTATGTTTTGTGTGAATCTATGCTTAAAACATTGAGGACAATGTTTGATTTAAGTGTGGGGGGGTAACTAAACTAAGTATATTTAATGCAAATTCGTGGGATTTTATCACCCATAACTTCAAATGTTGTTCCTTGCTGTTTTAAGGTGTTTTTAAGTTGTTTTAGAGTGTTTTAGTATGTTTTGTTTTTATAACTCCGAAAATCACATAAAAATTTGAAAAACATGTTTTAAAAAAAAAAGCCTAAAAAGAGTGTTTTGAGTTGTTTTTGTGTGTTTGTGTCTTAGGGTACCTTCCAACACAATGATAAGGATTTGGTTTATAGTTGCATGACTGTTAAAAAGAGTTATAAACATAGATGAAAGTTTGATTTACTCTTGGTATATGCTTGGTTATGGTTATAATGTATGACTTCACATGCAATCATAAAAGAAAAATTCGTTTTTTTGTAACATGCTTGAAGGAAGGAACTCAAACAAACGCTACATCCCTGTGAGACTCGAGACATTACCTTCTTTGGAGAGTTATTTTCTGTGATTCTTTGTTTTCTAAAGTTGTTGCATGATCTCATTATTCCTTGCTTGGTTGCTACTTAGAATGCAATTGTATCATGATAGAACTAAATGCTAGAACTTATATCCGTTTCATTCAAAGCATGATATTGATTGCATAACATACAATAAGATGAAGTTGTTAGTCAAGCCAAAGCCAAAAAGCCTATCCCTTTTCACATGTATTGTAGGATTACCCCTTTTGAGCCTTTTCAAGCTTATTTTCTTTGTTAACCCCTTGTTCTTAAAGGATAGTGAAGCATGACTTAGAATGAACTCCTTTTGATCAATATACTGCAGAAAATAAGTGTGGGGGAAGATAATAGGGCACGGCCAAAGAATGAAATAAAGAAAAAAAAAAAATGTTGAAAAGAAAGAAAAAAAAAAAAAAAAAAAAAAGAGTTGAAAAATAAGTGAGAATGATCTCACAAGCATTGGTTATTGAAGGAAGGGTCTAAAAGAGTGAATTTGACCCTAGTTGTTGCATGAATCTTCCCTTGTGTTTAAAAGTTGATTTCTGCCATTAAAAGTGAGTTTAAGTGTCAATTTCATTACTTCGCTTCCTATTACTTTAAGAACCTTTGTTTTACTTTACCTTTCTTTGTTAAACCATTACCCTTAGCCCTGTTACAACCCTCAACTTCTATCTTGATGTTATGTATTCAATATGTGGAGTTTGGAATTGATATGAGCTTATGGAATCACTGGTTCTCATTCTAAGTAGTAGCATTCCATTCATGAGATCATATTCATGTCATTATCGTAAATCCAGAAAATGCTTTCTTTATTATAACATATGTGAGTGTTAGAATTCATATTTACATCAATCTTCTCACATATAACTAGTGTAGGGTGTGTAGTCAGAAAATCTGTGTGAAAAACGAGTGCATATTTTGTAAGGATTTGAGCAAATTCTCTAAAAGCATGTTACTACTTTCGAAATGTGTTTTAAATGCTTAATTGTGAACTAGTATGTGGTGACTATGATTAAGAATGTACTTAACTGTAAAGATGGCTAAAAATCTATGGGACTAATGATTTTTAACTTGTCATGTGCATTGGAAATCTGAGACGATTGTTGGAAGGTGTAGGTTGTGTTTTGTTCGTTTTGTTTTGTTTTTGGTTTCTTTTGTTTTGTTTTGCTCGAGGACTAGCAAAAGCTAAGTGTGGGGGTATTTGATAGGAGCATATTCATGCGACTTAAATGGCTTGTTCTCGTGCATTTACGTTATGTTTCTTTAGTTATTTTAGTACTTTAAGCTATTTTCGTGTGTTTATAGGTCCAAAGGGCTAAAGGAGCAAAAAGATGCATTTTGGAGACTTTTGGAGCACTTTTGGGCTAAGGATGGATAGCTTATGCTTGGAGCCAAAGTGTTGGACGAAATTGAAGACCTAATTGAAGACCAAAGTGTTGGAACCTTGTTCTCTTTAGTTTTAGGACATTTAAAACCTTTCCTAATCCCAATCATGCCATGCATAACACACATCCATTCTAACACATTGTCATTGCACATGCATTTCCTTCATTAGTTAATTCACATGCTCCATACTTATCATCACCACTCATTACTTATCACATATCATCACCACTTATCACTTATCATTCACCACTTATCATATCATACATTCATTTATCACTTATCATAATCATTCACTTATCACTTAACATATCATACACTTATCACTTATCACTCATAATCATCTACAACATCCACCTACTTCACCTACAACATCCACCTACTTCACCTACAACATCCACCTAATTCACCTACAACATCCACCTACTTCACCTACAACATCCACCTAATTCACCTACAACATCCACCTACTTCACCTACAACATCCACCTACTTCACCTACAAATGACATAGCCATATGTTCCCTCCACTACTCCTATAAATACCCTTGCATTCATTCATTCATGGACATCTCATTTCATACACAACACATTACAAACACATTCTCCCTTCCCTAGCCGTGAGCTTCCCATCCATTCCCTTATAATCCAAACACCACTCCTCATCCATTTCCATAATCCCCCAAACCGCACCTTAGACCTTGTGCTACAACAACGAGGAAGATAAGAGGGCCTAAACGTTCATACAATTCAAGTGTGAGTTGTTGGAATGTTTAGGTGTTTCTTTGATTTCAAAGTTTAAATTTAATTCTCTTTGTTTTGTACGTATGAGGAATGGAAGAGAAGAGTGCCTAAACGTTCATACAATTCAAGTTTGAGTTGTTGGAATGTTTAGGCGTTTCTTTGATTTCAAAGATATGAGGAATTAAACCCCCTTTAGCTAGGGGGTGATTCGAAACTATGTTTATATTTGCAATATGAATTGATTAACTTTCGTTGGAATTTCATAAGTTGTGGATTCAATTTGTTTAACCGTTTGATTGATAACTTATTTATGAATGTTTATTAAGAATGCGCGCTTAATTTTCATGCATAAATATGACGCTAGAATATAAGTGAATTTCACCTAATCGTTATGAACTTATATTCACAAGTAGTGGAGGTTGCTTATAAACAATCGCGTTAAACGAATTCTTGGCACTAGTTTCATGCGTATTCCATAGTAACGAATGCCTCGTCAACACTTATAGTTTTCATAATGCTTAATGATCTTTGATTGTATCTTTATTGTGCTTTTCACGTAAAGGACTTTTGGAGAATGTGGTGAATTGCGTTGCGCTAACCCATCCAATTCATTAACTTAAGGAAAACTTGACGGTTAATTTAAGCGGACCTAATTAACCCGGAGTGTTGAGTTTCATAATTTATCGAAAGACCAACTGAGAATCAATCTTGTATGCAAGTGTAACATGTGTGGAGAAGAACCCCTTGGCTATTCCATCATCCATATTTTCATCACATTCATATTTACATTTTGCCTTTAATTACAATTTGTCCATTTAATTTAATCTCGTCCAAACACAATCCCCCCTTTACTTTATTGTTCAATTTAATTAGAAATCAATTTAGTTTATGTTTTAAAGTATTTTTGAATTCTTTGAGTCTAGTATAGTGTTTTATATTGTGTTTTTACGTTTTTGAGTCAGTTTCCAAGAGATTAACAATCCCTCCTAATCCCCGGTCCAGAACGATCCCTACTTGCACCTATACTACAATTTGACAAAAAGAGGGTTTAATTTGTGCGCGTATAAAACTCGCATCAACAATCAAGATCAGATGAGCATAATTTTGATAACCTTTTATTGTTATTTTAATTTGTTTTTACTATAATAGGTGTTGGAAATTAAAAGATTGCAATCGTGATAGAGTTTGAGGGTTGAAGGATAGGAATTGAAAATTCTAATAGTTATGCCTACATGATAGGGATTGAAAGATTGTAGGGATCTTAGTGTCAATGTAATATTTTGCCCTCGTAAAGTGGTAAAAGATGGACAAAAGTTGGTTGATGATACGGCAAAATTTGGAAGCGTATGCAGCTGGAATTAATTTGTTTTTGGATCAAGCTGTTGCGAATGGTGTTGGCCCCGATAAGTTTAGATGTCCTTGCAAAAGATGTTGTAATCGATATAATTTTGTTAGAAAAACCATTGATGCACATCTTGTATTGTATGATATGGATAAAGATTATAAAAACGCTTGGTAGCGACATCATGGTGAGCCCAACATTGGAGAGAAAAATGTGGCAATTGGAGAAGAGGAAATAGGAGATAAGGTGACTGGTATGCATGATTTTCTTAAAGATGTATTTGTTCAACCATTAACGGAAGAAGGTGTTGGGTCGTCTATTGAACCCCCTATTGGGGAAGGGCTTCCATAATAGGTGGAGACCTTTTTTAGGTTGCTTGAAGAGGCAAATCAAGATTTGTGGGTAGGTTGCAAGGAGTTTAAGAAATTGGAAGTGGTTGTAAGACTGTATCAGATCAAGTGTTTAGTAGGAATGTCAAACGAGATCTTCACCACATTACTCAAGTTAATTAAAAGAATGTTTCATGAAGGGGATCGTTTGCCTGAACCTTGTTATAAGGCAAAAAAACTTATAAATGACTTAGGTCTGACATATGTGAAGATTGATGCTTGTCCCAATGATTGCATGATCTATTGGAAAGATACTTCGAAGTTAACCGTGTACTCAGTTTGTGGTAAAGCAAGATATAAAATTACCAACACAGAGGATAGCTCGAGGAAAAAAAATTGCAGCTAAGGTTATGTGGTATTTTCCTTTAAAATCACAATTGCAACGGTTTTTTTTATGTCGAAGCATACGGCTAAACATATGAGGTGGCACGCAATTGAATGTCCTAAGGATGAGTTTATGAGGTATCCTTCAGAATCTCCAACATGGAAGCATTTGGATAATTTATATCCGGAGTTTGCTTCAGAAATTCGAAATGTCCGATTAGGATTGGCCAGTGATGGATTTAATCCTTTTGGGGAAATAAGGCATGACCATAGCACATGCCCTGTGGTGCTTTAGTTTACAATTTGCTGCCCTAGATGTGTATGAAGCAACTGAATTTGTTGTTGTCTCTGTTAATACCAGGACCGCGCAGTTCTGGTAAAGAGATTAATGTGTACATGTGTCCATTGATTGACGAGTTGAATGAGTTGTGGGAGGTGGGCATTCCCACTTATGATGCATATTCCAACCAAAATTTTATGATGAAAGTTGCCGATATATGGACCATAAGTGATTTTTTGGCTTATAAAATGTTGTCAGGATGGAGTACACATGGCTATAAAGCATGTCCACATTGCATGCATGATACAAAATCTATTTACTTGCTAGCGAGTCGTAAGATTTTTTATTTGGGGTATTGACGTTTTCTTGCAGATAATCATAAGTTTTAAAGGCAAACCATAACTTTTAATGGTCGGCGAGAGCATCGTAGTGCACCAAGGCAGTTGACTGGTTTACAATGTCTTGAAGAACTTTATACATTGAGATTTACTTTTGGAAAGCCAAACAAAGATGCTTCAGTTGGGCAACGCAAAAGAAGAACTTCAAGCAGTAGAAGTAGTAATAGTCAGTGGAAGAAGAAATCTATTTTTTATGAACTACCATATTGGAGGCATCTATTGATTAGACACAATCTTGATGTTATGCATATCGAGAAGAATATATGTGATAATGTGGTGGGAACATTGCTAGACATAGAAAAATCTAAAGATGGATTGGCTGCATGTGCAGATCTTGAAGTCTTGAACATAAGACGTAGTCACTACCCACGTAGAGAAGGAAATATAACATTTCGACCTTCAACATTGTTCACGTTAAAAAGAGAAGAAAAAACTGCATTTTGCAAAGTGTTGTCTACTATTTGGGTCCCCAATGGATATTCATCAAATTTGTCGCGATGTGTGCACGTGAATGAATGAAAAATACATGGGTTGAAAAGTCATGATTGTCATGTTTTAATGCAGCAGTTACTCCCGCTTGCAATACGTCCGATTTTGCCTAAATCTGTTACTATGGTATGATTAGAGTTGAGTGCAATTTTTAGACAGTTGTGTATTAAGGAGTCTGAGGAAAGATTCAAGGAATTGAATTCAAGAATTGCCTTGACATTATGTCAACTTGAGAAAATATTCCTTCCTGCATTTTTTGATATAATGGTGCATCTCCCAGTTCACTTGGCAAATGAAGCAGCTTTTGCAGGGCCTATTCAATATAGAAGGATGTATCCAATTGAACGGTAATTAACAAATTTTTATAATTTTTTTACAATTGTAGTCATAACTTTAATTAATAATTATAATAATTTGTGTTTCGTATTATAATTATAGGTATTTGCAAACATTGAAGCGCTATGTTTGTAATAAGGGTCATCATGAAGGTTCAATTACTGAAGCATATTTGGTGGATAAGTGTTTGTCCTTCTGTTCCATATATCTTAGAGATGTCGAGTCTTGTCGCACATGTAGAGGTCAAAATGAAGATGGTATTAGACGTGGAGTATCTGGTGGGTTATCAACTTTTGATTCCAAATGATGTTATATGAGTTCAGGAGAAAATGTGGAGCTCAATTTAAATGTTTTTTTTTTTTTTTCTTTTGATAAAAGGCGATAGATTGTATTGATAAGGGAAAAGGTTACAACAAAAGGAGCAATTAGTGCTTCGATAAACAGTCTTCAAATAATACATCTAAAATAAAATCAGGAGGTTCTTCAAACCAAAGATGGTTCTTGTGAACGCGAGGCTAAAGCAGGCAAGTCGGTGGGCAACTTCATTTGCTTGGTGTCTGATGTGGGTAACCGTAAAACTAACTCCAGTAATCCCTCTAGAAATCACTCTGGAGTCCTCGACAATGAGACCAATCGGGGAAAGGTCCAGTGAGGAAGCGTAAAGAGCTTGGGCTGGAGCGAATCATTCTCAATAATAATATTTTGACAACCCCTGGAATACCCCAAAGCAAGGCCCTCCACAACCGCTAAAGCTTTAGCAAAGAGGGAAGAGGGCACATAAAGAGAAAACTTTGAAAAATCTGCCAAAAAATTGCTTGCCGCCCCCATTCCTCCAATAAGATGAAAAATCTGCCAAAAAATTGCTTGCCGCCCCCATTCCTCCAATAAGATGATGAATATCACAAGCACCATCTATATTTAGTTTCAGCTGGCCAAACCTAGGTTTGGCCCATTTTACCCCCATAGAGGTCAAAATGGTGCAGAGGGGAGGATTAGAGGTAGTGACAAGCTGAAAACTAAGCCACCTGGAAACCGTGTAGGAAACGACGACATTCTGATGGTCACATTTGCCCTTCTAGAGCATTGAGTTTTTAGCAGACCAAATAGCATAGGATATCATCAAGATTAAATCAAACCTTTGATTGTCCAGGATCGGCATAAGAGACAGCATCCACTCGCTGACAAAGTGAGAACGGTTGCCACTGGGAAGACGGCCCAAGATCGAGAAACTCCACACGCAAGCAGCTAATGGGCAGTCCTGGAGGATATGGACTCCAGTTTCACCCTCGCTGTCGCAGAACAAGAACCGAGAATCGGAGGTAATGCGACTTTTAATCAAGTTAACCTTGGACGGAATGACATCCATACATAGGTGCCACGCGTTCATTTAGACTTTCGGAGGGACTTTAGCTCCCCATACCTTCTTCCAAAATGGAGAAAATTATGGCTCCCTTGAAGAAAAGGCACGGTTGGCCTGCCCCGTAGTCAAATCGAGTGCGACATGGTAAGTACTCTTAACCGAGAATATACTTTCCTTGTCAAAATGCTAAATAAGCCTATACTTCGGAAAGTGGTGACTAATGGATGGGGAGTGAGAGGATGAGGTTAGCCGCAAACTCTGAGAATAGGCTCATTATGATGTCGAATCTCCAACACTTCTTTTCCGCATCGATGAGGTCACTGACAAATAGGTTGTTGCAGTCTGGGGGCCTAGAGGAAAAGGTGTGAAAAGACGATGGGAAAAGGAGCCATCTATCCTCCTAGATTTTGACCCTTGTGCCCGAGCCAATTCTCTATCTTGAGCCTTTGTTGACCACCTCACAACTAGAGCAGAGACCTCTCCAAACAAATGAGTCGTCGAGTTTGACCGATGCTTCGAGAAAGATGGAGGAAGGAAAGTACTTGGCGCGAAAAACCTAGGCCACTAAAGAATCAGGCTCAATTTGGAGCTTCCAAGCTTGTTTGATAAGCAAGTCGAGATTGAAAGCATAGAGGTTCCTAAAGCCAAGGCATCCCTCACTTTTTGGAAGGTAAAGCTTGTCCCAAGCTAGCCAATGGATCTTTTTACCTTCCTTGGAGCCACTCCACCAGAATCAGGCGACCAATCAGTACCATTGATACATTTTAAATAATTGTGATGAAGTTAACCTATTTAGAAGGTAAGAACATTTAGTCATACGTCTTAATATTTTATCAGTTTTCTTAACTTTAAGAAATTAATTATCTGAATTTGGACCTAATTGCCTAGGCAACATGAGGAATTCTTGAAAGCTAAACATCATCGAGAAAGCTTGACTATGCGACAAATCAAGGAGCTAAGTAAGAAAGAATTTCCAGAATGGTTCAAGCAACATGTGAGTTGATATAACAATCACATTATTTATTTATTTTTTTACATTTTAATTATGACATATTTATAGTTATCCTGTCAATTTTTATCTCCATACTTATTACAGATTAATTCAAGATGTCATGTTAATGACATGTTGATGTCTGAATACTTGCATTGGCTAGCTAATTATCCTAGTAGGGTTGTGAGTAGATATAAAAGTCACATTGTTCATGGGTTCAGATTTCGTATGAAATCTGTGGATGATAAGTATAAGAATCAAAATTGTGGTGTCTTTGTACCTGCAAATGTCCCTGGTGCAATTGGGAAAGTGAATTGTTATGGCAGAGTTGTAGACATGTTCGAGGTTAAATATTTCCTATTGAGGCAGGAGATAGGGGTCAAGTTATGATGTTATTTAAGTGCAAATGGGTTAATAGTGAAAGTCCATGAGGAATGAAGATCGATAAATATGGATTTACTATGGTGAACTTCAATCGATTGAGATTTAAAGAGGATCATTTCATATTAGCATTACAAGTATTTTATGTGGAGAACACAATTGAAAAAATTGGCACGTAGTTGTTCGAATGTAGCCGATGGATTTATTTGACTTATTAGAGGATAATGATGCAATTGATGATTATGCCATACCTAATTTGGATGATCGGATACTTGACAATGAAAATTTCCATACAAGGGTTGGCGTGAAAGAGACTCCTTTTCATGAATCATTACAGTTGCCTACCAAGTTCGTTAATTATGCCAATGCCGACGACGAGCTAACAGATGATGTCACGGAATAAATATGTTAATTATTTATGTATTTTAAGTATTAATTAGACTATGTTTCAATTCGTGTGGTGACATTTTTATTTTAAAATTATTTTTTTATTTTTTTATTGCATATTTTATATAAGTTAAATTTTATTTATTAAAATATTAAAACGTTACATGGGATAACAAAAAAAACAGCTTGTGATTTTTTTTCTTTGGGTTAAACTTTTTTATTTTATTTTAAAAAAGCTAGTTTCCTATCGCTTTTAGCCAACAATATTGGTCATCTTTGTCAGATAATTTGAAATATTTAGACGGGAATTTTCCCTCTTGTTTTGCACGCAGAAATGGATTGGGATAAGGGATGTCAAGTGGGTCAGAGGTGGTGTCAGTTGTAGCCGACGAGATAATGAATTGGGAAGAATGATGTTAGGTGGGTCAGAGATGGTGTCGATTGTAGCCGACGAGATAATGAACTGGGAAGAGTGATGTCAGGTGGGTCAGATGTGGTGTCGGTTTTTAGCGACATAATTACTTTTACTGGTGGTGTTAACCGACGCCAGGTTTTCACCCTTAATTAAACTCCTTTCTTCCCCCATTTCCTCTGTGTGCCCCTTTTCCTCCGTGTTTCCTTCTTCCCATTTCCTCCTTGTGCTTATTTTTCTTTGATTCTCTCTATCTCATTCTCCTTCTAGTAGCCTTTGCCATAGATGAACATATCGAAGAACAACATTTAGAGGAACAACAATTCGAAGAGAAAGAGTTTGAAACTGGTTCCTTTTTAAATTATTATTAGGGTTGTTTTATTAACACCCCACATATTGTTGAATACATCACACATCTACTTTTTCAATCAAAATTTATCTTAGCATACCCCACGTACTTTCCTATACTACATTCACACCCCAAACTTTCTACATACACCCCACATTCTTCACATACATTTAACATTCTCTCATTGTTCATTTTCACATCACCAAATTTCAGGACTCTCGCTAAACATGTAAATGCTAATTATGAGGTCGACTACATGACATTCGATTGTTGGTTTATTTTACTGGTAGAGCATAAATCCAAATTTTGTATCCCTCTCTATTACTCCTCTAGAGTCAATCCCACAAATTTTGACCCAAAAAAGAATGATAGGACATGGGTGAATTTTTTTTTTTTTCAAAATTATAATGGGTTCAATTCTTCTTACTGTACAAAACTTAAAAGAAAGAAGTGCCAACTGCCAAGCCTACCACTTAGAGAAAAATTTGTTTATATTATAATGGATTTATTCCTTTTTTTTTTTTTTTTTTTTTTTTTTTGGAGAAATCAAAAATTTGTTTTGGAGTAGTTATAGATTTTGATAACAATAAAATGTTGTAGTTCTTACAAAATCCAAAATGAAGTATGTCTGGTTACGAATTTGTAACATTTTTTTACTTTTAGGGTTTAGGTTTCTATCAATTTGAGGGTTTTTGTCAATCAAGGGTTTTAGGATTTTACGGTTCAGGTATAGACAACCAATTTAAGGTTAGGGTTCATATTAGTAAATAATTTGTGTATTCAATTTCTTTTAAATTTTTTGGGGCTAAATAGTCATTTCATGTTAAGATACATGAATGTTTTAATAATACATATTTATGTGGGGTGCTAATAAAAAAACCCTTATTATTATTATTATTATTATTGACACACCCAGACCAAAATCAGGGGGTGCTGGCCGTCACGTAGGGTGACGTAGCCATGTGCACAGTGCGGAAGCAAAATATAATAATAAAAGTACGAATAAATAATAACCAAACTACCAAACAATATAGTTAACTTACAAGTGCAAGTGTAAGTGTGACAAACAATACTCAGAGCACAGAAAGCCTAATGCAGTCCAGAGGAACAAACACTAACTAAACACACCCAGAGGTGGTCCTACACTGGTGATAATCTGTCAAATATGTCGTGGATTCCTCGTAAGCCACCAAAAGGGCAACCCAAACTAGAACCTGGAGAGGCGCAAAACAGAAAATGTGAGTAGGCAAAAACAAAGCTTTTCAAAATCATTTCATTAACAAAAATTCTAACCCCTCACCGTAAAACCTGTGTAGTTCCCAAAACATAGAATATACACATATATCGAAAACATGCTCAGAAATATGCCATGTCGAATGCCTCTAAATAAAATGTAAGTAACCCAGGTAATGTCAATCAATGTAATGTAATATGTCAGCCAGAGTCACCTAACGTGACCTGTACGGCTGAATCTAGAGCTCAAATCCTCAACTCACTAACTATACCTATACAGGAGTCAGAATCACCTAAAGTTGTTTGTACGACAGGACTGAGTGTAAATAAATACGCTCAAGTGCTACGATCATGTGAAGATTGGGCGAATAATCGCTAGTCACCTACGAGTCGGAACCACCTATAGTGGTCTGTACGACAAGATTGTGCACCTAACTTGGATCCAAGATGAGCGTGTGGTGCGTGAGGTGAACATCATGTGAAGGACTGTGCCCTACTTTGGGCGGGAGCACTAACACCAGGGGTGCAGGTTATGAGCTCTCTATGCATCTCACATAACCACTACGTCACAACTATAAACTATAACTTACCTGACATTTACTTGTGCGTCTGCAGCACCAAACATACATATATGCTACTACTAATGTATAAATAAATAGGCAAACGCTATGTATGGCATTTAAAACATATAAACATTCCATATCATTTTCTGGGAAAAACCACAGTATATAGGTATATACGGAAAACCAAAACCACACTCACTGGTATGTGGAAGGGTCGTAACCCCCTTGCCTCGAGTGACTACGCTCGTCCTCAGGATAGGTCTCACCTATATGGGAAACAACTATAAAAACGTCAATTTAAAGTACAAACCAAAACTAGGTAATAACTTCTCATACAATGCTCAAATGGGGTGTGTGAATACACCAACGTGATCTACCCAACCTCACGAACATCCTCATATTTTTAAAATAATTTTCTGACCTCCCACGCGCAGCCACGCGCCTGCCACGCTGGGGCACGTGCCTGGCGCACGTGTGGCAACCCTAACGGCGTTAGGGAATATTTCGTTAAAACTAACAAATTTCGTTAAAGTTAACCTAATATCGTTAAGAATATCACGTCCAAACTGACGGAATATTCCGTCCAAACTTACGGAATATTCCGTCTTCTTCTCCAGCACACCTCCGGTGCCGTCGCCGTCGCCGGAAAACTGAAAAATTTTCAAACCTTCGTTTCTCACTTGTTTTTCAACCAAATTCCATGAAATTGGTACCAAAATGAAGCTTACAACAAGTAGAACAAAACCTTACCACTTTCAAGCTCTGAAATTCACGGAATCTCACCGTAGAAACTTCGCAAAATCTGGCCAAACCTGCAACTCATGATTCTGACGTCCAAATTCTTCCAACGAACCACCCCGAGCTTCCTAAAGGCCTCACTAAGCTTCCTACAAGCTTCAAATTCCCTAAAACACAACATTTCACGTGTGCATGAACAGTGACCAAAACAGAGATTCCTAGTTCGACGTGAAATTGAAGGATTTCCTACCTGAAATTGGTATGGTTGAACTCGTATGGTCCTCACGAACACAAAGGTATAGTTTTCCACCTCGATCTGCAACGTTTTCACGGGTTTTGGGTCTTGTCTGTACAAAGAAGAAAGAAGAGGGAGAGAGAAAGAGAGTCTTCGGGACAGAGAAGGTATACGAGAAAAGGTGATAGAGATGAGGATGGATGTGTGGCCTAGATGCAACCAGCCAAACAACCAAAATAACCACACAAATGACAAATAACCATTAGGGGTAAAAACGTCATTTCACACCTACAATACAAATGATTCGGGACGAGCTGTCACAATTATTATTATTATTATTATTATTATTATTATTATTATTATTATTATTATTATCATCATCATCATCATCATCTTCAGTTTGTCCATCTCTATTATTATCATCATCATCACCACCTTACAGCACCACATAAAACACTGAAATATTATCAAACCATTCTTAACAAAACATAGTTCATCTCTATCAAACCATTTTACAGTAAAACCCAGAAAAACAAAGTTCTTTACCATTGTCTTTACATTGGCCAATTCTTAACCGAAGTAGATTGGGAAATCCCCCCTTACAAAAGCAAACATCTTCACACTCAATATGTCCAATTACCCAATAACCATTATAATTATTTTGATTACATCGATGCTTGGACTAACATCTTTCTCTATCAAACAAGATTTTAATCATTCATGGTTCATCAATTTTGACAAAAGTTTCAAGTTAAATTTTCCGGCATGGTTCCCAAAATAGTGGTTAATTCATCGGCCAACAGCTAGTCTACTACCGAACAAGCCTATGCAGGTTCAATTACAAAATTACACTTCTCCCATTATTCGTGGCCAAATACAAAGTCTTATGGATCTTGAAATGGAATTATGAAGTTGAAACTGGTAAAGTTAACAGAGTCAGATCAATCAAGTGATGGTATAAATTCAACCATCAGAGGGTCATCAGTCTGATTCTCTCTGAATTTCCCATTACTCCTCCAATCATCCCAGCATAGCCACTAATGCCAGCTATTCCAGCTCAATCATTATCGAACATTAGTCCATCATCATCCCTCAAAAGAACAGTCAAGTCTCCCAAATTGTCAGGCTCAAAGAAGCAAAAAGCCACTCAGCTCCAAAATTTAGCACAACAATTACTTGCAGAAGCAACGATGCTCCACACTGAAGAAGAAGAAGCTTCAAACTTCGAATCTTCAGATTTCCTCATAGCAACCAGCCAATTCGATAAGTCAAAAATCACAGTCAGCCAAGTGAGTCGACTACCAGATTTCGCAAGACCCTTTTGCATAGAGCCATGTGAACACACTCAATTACCATGTGAAAATTAAGTCATCATGTCAAATCATCATGTGAACACATTTGTCACGTAAAAATTCAATCATCTTTCCAAGTCACCATGTAAAACGTTCAGACAATATTTGAATCAATAATTCCAACAAAGTATGAAATCATTCAGTCACCTGCACAGTAAAAGCAACAATTATTCCAACAAATTCACTATTCATCAACAATAAAAGCAAATCATCATCCATCACATAGTTCAACAGTAAAGCAATCAATCATCCAAGTCTTTTTTTCAAGTCTATATGAAGATGACTCAGATGAAGGGGACACCAAGTTAATTTCTACATCTTTTCTCAGTCGAAATTTCTTTGTGTTCACACTATATTTAAAGAAAACCAAATTGTAAACAATTTAAATTCTCAAATGTCAAGGATGCATGCATGCACCAATATCCTTTTCACCAGTCAATTTTTTATTTGCTGACTAAATTGTAAGTTCTAATGTCAGTTTTGCAATAAAACTTATTTTCAAATTATAATTGCTTCATTATTTTGAATTCATTATGAATATTTTCATAATTACTAATTTTGAATGGCCTAAAATTCTTATCAGTCAATTCATCGAATATCTCAAATTCAAAGTAAACACAGATGACTCCTTCATTCGGTTTTTCTTATTCATCTATAATAGTTGATTTCATGGTTTATTCAATCCTAACTATCCATCATATCAAATCTCTAGTTCACCCAATTCTTCTGATTTGCATCATTATTGCCCTCATCGTCATCACACCATTAATCACATCGACACTAGTCGTGGCTAGTGAAGTTGGGAGTACATCATAAATATCATTAAATGTGTCCTATGACCATAGACATCTACATACTCGGTTGTGTGTATGTGCTGTATGATAACTCACTAGTTAAAAACACCGAAAACGTATCTCAAAAATCTCATATCAAATCCGGAGCTCAAAAGCTCAAGCCTCATCTCATTAATCCATGATCATTCATATTCGTAAATCTATAAAATTTCATATATGAAAACCCAATAATTCATAACATTTAGTAAAAGGTAAATTTTAAAACATTACATCTCTAGACCTAGAACCGAACCTTCGTGCAAACTCAGATTATTATGATGCAAAATAAAATGGACAAATCATTGTCAACAATGACAAAATAGAGAATGGGATCCAACATCCAAAAGTAGTAATCCACCGCTGGACAATATAACCAACCAATTTACAAAAATGATCCTGCTATCCTATCAATTTTCATGACAGAAAAAATTAAATGAACTTAAAGTCACATTACAACCAACCAATTTAGTAAGAATCTTAGAAGACTCTGAGTTGAATAACTCGGCACAACATATTGGAGAAGATCTTAACAAAAACAGGAAATCTCACCGCTTTATTAATCCTAAATCTTAAAATTGGAAATTATCCCCAGTAAAAACAAATTAAAGAAACATAAATTTATCATTTAAAAGTGAAATTTCACCTGTTTAATTACCGATGCCACCAAATCCCAAATTTTGCGAGACAAGTCATTACGATCCCCGTCTTCATCGTCTAAATCAGCCGATGAGTCGGTGCACGAAATCGACATAGAGAATAAGATGGAGAAAAGTTTGTTTGTTTTCTTTTTTCTGATCAGTAAAAGGGAGAGGGATGGGATTTCTTAGCTAAATAAGCAAAAAAGGAAATGGAATTGTAGACGAGGAAGAAGGGTTCTGGATAACGAATGGCTTCCAAAGAGGCGGAGGCGGAGCTTAAAAGCCCTTCTCTAGGGTTGCAAAATCTGAATATATATCCTCGTTTCAAGGCAACCCAGCAGAACAGTGTTCGAACACCCTCGGTTTTATCTAGCTTTCGGATGGTTGAGTTGGGCTTTCGACATTGGGTTTGGGGCTCCGAAGAAATTTGATTTGGACCTTTAATTATAAACATACAATTTTTCTCTTTTGGCATAGTATTTGTTTTTTGATAATCTTATAAGGGAAATGATAAACATTTTTTTTTTTCTTCTCCTTTTACGTACTCGTGTTTAACTCTGACTATTGTTTTAGTTAGGGTTATTTAATTTAACTGTCAGAAATGAAGGCAAATGCGTGTGAAAAGAAAAGTGTGATACAAAATCATTTATTTGGAGCATGAAAAATTCGATAACAAAGAGGTCCTAAAACAATTTTAATCTCAAGAGTGAATCATGGTATTCATAGTACAATAGTCTCATGGAAAAGAGAGTTCGGCTAAGCCACATAATGCCCAACCAAATTTGGTATTGGATTCGTCATTCACGAGATTCAAATCTAATTTTTCATACATTTTAGTATACTCGAGTTGAACAAACATGAGAAACTCAATACACACCAATATGTGATAATGAATTCATTATCTCTCTATCCTCGCCCCTTCTCTCTCTTCAAATCCTACACTACATCGTGATCAATCCAACACATCAAAGAACAAAAAATCAGTCAAGTTTTGAATTTTGGGAGGCGAAAATATCAAATCGATCAATGCAGAAATCTGAAACGACACAACAACGACCATAGTCCCTACATAAATAAAATAATCAATATACTGTCAGTCCTAACCGACACCCCCTAAATAAAATAATAAATATATTGTCACCCATAAGCAACACCACAAACCATTAATAATAATAAAAAAAATAAAGAAGTCTGTCTCAGTTTTTAATTAATAATAATTTAAAAAATTTATATAAAAATAATTCACACCATATTTATGTGTATAGGCCAAAACAAATACTAATACTAACCATTAACAATAACAATGGTACCAAACACTAACAATTATCCACCATAACAAACATTTTATATTCGTCATTACACATAATATACAAAAACTCATCCGCCACAACAAACATTATAAATCTGCCATAACAAATGTTAAATCCAATTACAAATATAACATAGACAAAAAAAAAAGATAGAAACTACAAATGCTGGCCAAAGTGTCATGCATATCCGCCAAGAAAGCAATCCAAATAAACTACCTAATAGAACCAGAGCCTGAATGTGCCCCAGATCCTTCTTGTGATCTGAAAGCCCTCGTCAAGTCCACATCAAATGCAGCACCCGCGAGCATTCCAGAAAACCCACCAATTGGAACACCTAGGGAAAATCCACTAAGAGAAGGCATCTCTGGTTGATATACTGGCATTTGATATGGTGACTGCTGCATGTATGACATAGGCTGCGTAGGCAAATATATAGGATATAAAGGAGGTTGCTGATTCTGGCCTGTATACGGATATGCAGGAGAAGGCTAACTCTGGCCCAATTGTTAAGTTCCCTATGGGCACAGATATGCAGGAGGAGGCTGATTCTGGCCGACTATTGGGTTCCCAGGCTGTGCAATGGTCACTGCTGAAATTGTTGCATAAACATCATTAAAAACTAATCGAACCTCTACTGTTGCCTATTCTCTGATTGTTGAACCTTAGCCTCTAAGTCTGTTAACCATTTAGTATTAGTTTCATCCCTACTTCTCAATTCATTGTTTTCAATCATCAGCATTGTTACAGAACTCCTGTATGATCTCCTAGAGAAATTAGAAGTAGAAGCCGAAGAAAATGAATACGACACCATATCAGGAGTCACCCCATGACCATATCCTCAGACCCTATTATGACTCTCAAGACCCATCATCTCGACAGAAACTCGGGTTCTAAGTTCATCATTGTCTTATTAGCTAGACTCAATCAAAGATTGAATATTGCTCTCCATGGTTGCCTTGCAATACAATATTTAGAAATAAAAAATCAACAATCATAAAATAGAAAAATAAACCAATACATGTTAAAAATTAATAACAATGAAATACTAACACGAAAAAAATCAATTACCTCCATGCTTATTCTGCTTTAATTATATGTCAATTAAAAAACAAATAATTTTAAGCAAACTTCACATTAAAAATGAAATTTCTAACAACTATATATTAAATTTAAAATCAACTACATTTATTAGAAATGTATAACCTATACATATTCTTCCCGCACTCTTGCAAACGATTTTGAATCGGTTGTATGGTTCATATTTTCAACTCCCAATTGTGCTTATTTTTTTTGACAATCTCCTGAAAAATAAAAGAATTTATTAGACAAATTTAAAGGTGTTACAAAATAAATCATAAAAGGCTTACCTTTATTTTTTCTTTATCCCAATATGCCACCAACTCTACCCACTGCATAATCCACATCAAGAGGACGGTTGTAGTGCTCCCCAACTGCTTTATTAGTATAATATTATTTTTTAAATTTGTTTCTATGCTCTTTATGTGCATACTCCGCACTTGATGCGTCATGTGACAGATCAAAGGCATTTTCACTCTATCTTCTTCTTGAAAAATAAAACTTCCCTAAATTCATAAAAAAATAAAATAAAAAAATTCAAGCTAATTTGTTTGTACCATACTTGACCAATCCCGAAACTACTGAGCACCGGTCAACAATATATTGTCAATGACCCACAAGAGTTTCCCTCCAACCAGGAGGCCAATCAAAACGCGACACGTGTCGATATCAGAGGCCAATCACAGCGCAACATGTGTCGATATCAGAGGCTAATCACAGCACAACAGGTGTCGATGTTAGAACAAAGCTAGAAAATCTCTTCTATAAAAGGAGATCATTCTCCCACAATAATCCCTAATGTCATTTGTAAACTATTCACTAGAACTTTCTAAATGAGAGCTTGAACATATGTATTTGTGTAAACCATTCACAATTAATGAGAACTCCTCTACTCCGTGGAGGTAGTCAATCTGGGTGAACCATGTACATCTTGTGTTG